>NW_018408382.1:165513-218746 GCF_002113885.1 Mizuhopecten yessoensis | reverse complement strand
CTTTTCCGCACGCAGGGGTTATTATGAACCTGAAATAATAGTCCAGGTATAATCACAAATGTGCCTAGTACATGAATGTCACCTAGCTTCATATCTAGACGAGAGGGAACTTGCTGTCTATATTCTTTGCTATACCAGTAGTCGCATTGTAATTTACATCATGCATGTACATGATGATATGCTATTTCAAGAGCATTTTATAGGTTAGTGGTTAACCTCAGGTAGTTTAATGAATTAACATAAGGACAAATTCACAATGATTGAAAAGTATATGGGTCATCTTCCTCAAACATGTGATCTGAAAAACGAGGTTACAAGGTGGAAACGATAAAACAATTAATGGTCAGTGACTTTGATTTATTACAAAGAAATGTAATTTGTCATTGTTATTTGAGGATATAGTTATCAACAAAATAGTAAAAGTTTACACATATATTGATCAATAGATATTAACATACTAATTCTCTATACATGTTTGTAGATACTGATTTGATATTGTTGGAGAAAATCAATTGTGTTTGTATTGTTTTTCATTAACAAGTCTTTTTTATTGTGTTTAGCTATGGCAATTCAACTTTTCTCTGAAGAAATGGACATTACTACAAACAGAGGGAAACATGCCTATTGAATTGGCTTCTCACACTGGTGAGTAACGTTGGCCTGTAATAAGTTATTGTATTGAATATATTGGGGGGAAATTGTATTCTTTTATGCATCTAAAAATTTCTTAAACCAAAGAAATTGAATCTATTGGGGGGAAATTGGATTCTTTTAAAAAAAATCTTAAACCAAAGAAGTTGATCAATATTGAAAATTAATTTTAAATTTCAATATTACTTGATGTGAATATGAATATTTTAATATGCAGACTTTGGTACCAATTTTACAATCTTATACACATGTTCTTATAAAGAGGATCTTACTTATTATAATATCAGATGTATTATGTTCTGCTTATAATCAAATCTAACATGGAAACCTGCTTATTTTTAACAGTTATGGAATTCTATTGAGGTGAATATGTGGTTTTATTAACCTCAAAATTCTTAATTATGTTAGATGCTAAGTAAAGTTTAAGTCGCAAACAATATGGAGCATATAGAAATTGTTCAGGGGAAAGTTCTGCATTTGACAGAAAGCATTGTTATGTTACAATTGAAACGACCTCGTAAATAGAATATTGACCTGCTGTTTGTAAACAAAGTAACACCGAATCAATATCACAAACTACCAACCTCCACCTGATTATGGTCCAACCAATGAGGATGTAGGCAAAATGTGTGTCATCGAATAAAGTAGAACATATGTTAGATTCCATTGTCTTATAGATGTCAAAAATAATAAATATAGAAAAAAAATAGACTGACAAAAATAATGTTGCATATCAGAAAACAAAATCATTAGAATATGTACTTTTCTGTTCAGTAGCTATATATATAGCTTAATAGGTAGGACAATGAAATTGATACTTTGGTTTCAGCAAAATTTCGTATTTTCTGTACAATATTTGTATTGTGTATGATTTTAGCTGTGAGGTGTGGTCGGAACCTGCTGTGTTTTGGTGGAACAGGTGTACCCTTTGGGGAGTGTAGCAGTAACCAACTACATATTTGTAACCTGGACACACTCAAATGGCGTCAGCTCAACTGTACTGGGGAACACCCACAGAAAAAATATGGCCATGTGAGTTTGTGACTTTGTTAAACCAAACACTATAGTACAAATATCAGTATAAACTTGTAATTGAGATCACAGAGTTAACATCTAATGTGAGGTTGGTAGTCAGTAGTGAATTATATTTTCATATGGAAACCAGAAAAAGACTTAATTAAATACTCTTCCTGCAACAAACCCAATGGGCTAACAGATATTCTGGGTGGTTGGGTGGTGCAGTGGGTTTTCTTTGGTTATTCCGGTTTCCTCCAACATTAAGACACCCAACACACTACAAATCCAGACCAACACCAATGATTAATATTTAAGTTGAAATAACTTGTTTCATAACTGTTGTAAAATAAATGAAGTTTATATTTTTTATAACAGATAATCTGACTCAAGTAGGGTGGAGGGCTTAATATATGACAATGAAACATCAATATTTGATGGCATTTTTACCAAACCTCATTAGAAATAGATATCCACTGGAATATTACCAGGCATGGCCTTATTGTCAGATAAAAGTGATAAAAAAGTAACGAAAGCACAATATTCCGCATCTGTGTAGGTACCAAGTAAAACAGTTGGTACTCCAGTATTGCTGGAGTGGTTCTTGTGTCTTTAAACCTTAAAGCAAGTTAGTTAACCTGAATAATACAACATGTATTAAAACGGCTCTCGATCTGTAAGTTTTTGGTAACTCATATTCCTTCTCTGTATGTCTCTCTGTCCACACTTTTATTTCCTGAGATTATCTCATAATCCAGCAGTCTAAATATTCTTAAATTTCACCTGTTGATACCCTCTTTTAGACTATGTACTTGTACATAAGAAATTTAACAATTTCCTAAGGTCAAGGTCACTATTAAAAGGACGGACAAGATATTCTATTGAAAATTTTCCTTTCTGTCCAGTCAGTGTTTCTGATTTTAATAAATTTATTATGTATCCATAGGTGTATTTTGACACTGCAAACTACCGCAACATCATTTTCCATTTGGACAAGAACCTGAAGCGTACTGTAGCTGCCATAAAATGGCTGCTGAAATGATTGAAATTGACATATTGGCCAATTTCAATCAAACACCATAGATTTTGAGCAAATGATAGAGTATTAATCCATTGTTTGACTGTAAATTTAATTCTTGAAATAAAATATTTAGTATTGTGAACAAAGAAAGAACAAGATCTATTTTTCAAGTTTATTTACATATATATATTTGGGTTTGGTAGAAACTGTATTGAACTATATCAAAGTTAGTGAAGCATGATGGCCGTAGTAACCTAGTATGGCCCAGGACAAGTCGTGTGAAAGTGCCCAGAGGGGTCATGTGTGTTACCTGGTGTTATCGTCTTGCACCTGAGATTAGTACACCTGTAATGATACATGTGATTACACCTGTGATTTACCCTCAGGCTAGGATCACACTGCCCTGTGTCAACCTATCAATGTCATAAAAATAGCACCATATAAATGGACTTGAAAAGGTTGTTACCTTGTCCGGGCCTGTTGACCAAAATTTATATCACGTTTAAAGAAAAAAGAAAAAAAAAATGTTGGTTGTGCCCTGCAGGGTTCAACAACCTAAGATAATTTAAAATGGAAATAATCCAAAGTGCCCTTCAATTTTTAAATTGTCTAACAAAGAGGTATGCATGAAATGTTCAGTCGTTTTATAAAAAATATTACCATTTTTTTTCTCTTTTAATCAGATATAGGTTGTTCTTGAGAACTATTATTAATTGCACTATATACTAACTTTTGTGAGTAATATTGATACCATGGTCTAAATAGATATCCTATTGTAATTGTACCTGTACTCAAAAATGTCTATTATTTTATTTGAATTTGAGGTTACAAAGTATAGTTATAGCACCGAAGTCTAAAATATGGTGATTCCTATTATGTTTGAAACTTTCTTAAATAACATCAGTTCAATGGTCATATAATTGACTGTACACATGCATACTATTAAAAATTGATAATTTACAGCAAATATGTATTAACAGTCATATCAGCTTACAGATCAGTGTAAAATACAGCAAAAGTTATTTGTTAAAAACGAACATTTTTAATCTTCTCCTCAAATTCAAGATGGCCACCACAGATTCTGATTATCTGATGCATATTATAAGCTGTAAACTCCAATTCTGTTGTGACTTCATGAATATTCAATACTTCTAACTAATATAATAACCAAAGGTGACCACCTAAAATACATATCTTCTGACTGGATAACATGTCATGATCTATATAAATAGAGTGGTTTGGGTCAGATCGGTTGAAATTTTACCAGTTTATTTATTTATGTGACCTCTAAGTTAATAAGTATAGTATTTAAAAGTTGTGATATTTTGTCCCATGTTTGCTATTTCCATTATCTTTGCCCCTGTTCAGTATGTTTAATTAACAAATTAGTACTTATTGTGTGTACATGTATTTATGTCCGGTTGCTAACTTGTGTTATGATTACTTTCAGTCCATGAATGTAGTAGGTCACTACTTGTACATTGTTGGGGGGACGTCAGGGTTTGTTTACAACATGGACATCCACCAGCTGGACCTACGGACGGCCACATGGACACACCTTGAAGCCGACAACCAAAAGTACATCCCAGAGAGCAGGTTCGTAGTATACTTCCTTATACAGCTCACAGATCCTTTGTGTACAGTAGAACCCTGGATTTAATGATCAATTCAATACATAGAGCGAACAAACCCAAAAGGATATATTGTGTGTTAAAAGTGCGTGTTATTAAGAATAATAAAGTTGTGAACCTAACTCCGACATCAATATCCAGGTGTGCTTCCAATGATCACCTTCAGTAAAAAATCATTTCAATCAGTTCGTCAGTATTTTTGACATCAATATTACACTGTCTTTAATTTGTTAGTAATTTCTAAGTTACTCCATCAAATATTTTAACATTTGTGTTAATCTGTGGATTTTGTAGGTACAGACATGAGGTAGCCAGTGACGGGACAAGGCTCTACCTGTTCGGAGGTGGCACTGCCTCCACCTCGTTTGGATTTGACAAGGTACATTGAAGGATATAGAAACTTTCAATCTGACTTCTTGACATTATCTCAAAATGCTGGAATTGAATTGTTTCTTTATTTGATTATAATTAGAGATCAGTGTGAATATTTACAGTTAAACTACAGGTATTCTAATTAAGGTCCTTGACAAAAACATCCAGATATTTGTATTATTCCTTTTTCTGAATTTGAAATACAATTATTTATGTTGTTAATAAAATTATAATGATAACATTTTAAGCACTTTCATATGAAATTTCTTGAGAGAAAATTTCTACTGATTAATTTCAACAGTTATATTTTATTAAATGTTTTAATAATGTGTGTTGCAGATGCCAGCATTCCATTTTGAAAGATGTATGTGGGACGAAATAAAGACAAAGCCAGATCCCAAAAATGGTACGTTATCATAGATCATATGGGGCCAAAATATGGTAGAGGGGTAGATAACTCCCATTGGTTGTCTTCCATGAAAGTTCTGTTATAACTTATAACCATTAGTAATACGTTATGACATAACATTGGATGTATTAGCTGGACAGAAATGACCTGTCGATGAAATATATATATATGTATTGGGCAACCTGGATTATTCAGGTGATCTATGATGGTTGCCTTTTGTTCTTAATTATGTCACAATATATTTTTTTAATTCTAAGAAACCATTTGCCAAATTTTGATGAAAGAAAATGTTAATCATTGGTTGTGGGGATCATAATATATAATCAAGAAAAGGCTGACCCGCTAGTAAGCTATAGGTCATAGCCATAAGGGGTCACAGAGTACAAAACCTTGAAATGACATCTCATCTGAATGGAAATGGTAGATTTTCACCAAAATTCCATGAAATAATCCTTAGATAAATGATAATCAACTGTTTATTAAAAAAAGGGACTGACATCCCCCTCCCAATCCGCCCCCACAACTTCCCAACATTCCAAAAAGTTTGATTTGGTCATCTTGACTGTTTACCTTTAACTCTCAGTGTGGTAATTACGTATATATATAATTGGAGGTAATTTTGGTCTGACAGTACATTTCATTTCAACTAAAAAAATAATTACTTTTATATGATATTGTAATTGGCAAAATTGCTGTACTACAAGTCAGAAATAGTAATAGATCTAGTAATCTGATAATACATGTTTTTGAGTGATTTATTCATATGTATGTAAACTAAAAAAAACTTGTATTAAGATTTTATGTAAAGTAACAATTTTAGATCAAGATATAAACATGTAGAATATACTCTTGAGCTTCCATGCTCACATCGAGTACATTACCTGGTCTGTAATGCAACATCATACATGAAGGTTGAAGGAATTTGTTGTCGTTCTGGGTAGAAATTTCGGTTTGTTTTTGCAGGTTACCCTACTCCAAGGAAGTGTCATAGCTGTGTGTATTATGAAAAAGGTAGGTTGAGACATGACATTTTTACCATTTCAAATTTCTACTGTATATTGTTTATTATTACAACGCCTGAAAAAAAATTCAAGGATCATACTACCAAAGTCTTACTAGTGAAATTAAGCTTTTATACAGAAAGTTTAGAAATGAAAAAAATTACAACGATTCAGTTGTAAATTGTAATCTTCTGGTGAAACCCTGTATCCTGAATTCAAGAGCTTACATACACTGTATTGTGATAATATTTCACAGTATTTTAGTTTACTGTTTATATATATATGGGCTGTAACAAACAACTAAAGTTTTGCTTGTGAAATAAAACTTTTATACAGAAAGTTGAGAAATAAAATAATAAAAATGATTCCGAATCAGTCTTCTCATGAAACCCTGTATCCTCATTTTCAGGCGCTTACATATGTGGTGGATTTGATTCCCATGAGATTTTCAGTGACATATGGAAGTTGTGTCTGGTGACGTATACCTGGACAAAGCTGTCTGCTAGTCTCCACATACCTGTTTACTTCCATGCAGCTGATGTCACCAAGGTATTTAACTTTTATTATTTTTCCTTTATGTATTTTTCTAGAAATATTTTTTGATATGTATAAGTTCATGATCGGTCCCTCGAGATCATGAAAAAATTAATTAAGATTCAAGTCCAAATTAGAATTATCCTTAATTTGTTTTGTTCCTTATGTATCAGATAATATTTTTATACGTGTACATATATACACTGTATATATATTGTTAATAAATACTTTGTCACCAGATTTGAATTGATTTTTAAAAAAATATTGTTAAGCAACAACTGAAATTTTAATACTGAAGTCTGGGATTGTTTCATGATTAATGTGTGTGATATAATCATAATTCCATGATGTGCGACTGATGGTTATGTTTTTTTGTATGTATATAAAACTATTAGAAAATATAAAAATCTAATTCATTGTTTCAAGGCTTGGGCAAGTGTAATTACTACAATTTAAAAAAAAAATCATAAGTGGAACCAACTGAATGTATAAGGAACGCACTTAATGTACAAACATATATGCGTGTACCGGTAGTTTCGGTATATCAGTACTGTATCTTTAAATTACATACCTTCAGATTTTCAAATTTAATGAAATTAACAAATACATTTGTTTATATCATTTGTATTTACACTTACAGGAGGGCTGTATGTATGTGTTCGGGGGTGTCTCACGGATTGACACCATCAGGACCAATGCCGTCCAGAGAATCTGGCTTCGAGTACCTGCACTCGATGAACTGTGTTGGGATTACATGTGTAGGAAGATGGATGTTGTGAAATTCAAGCAGGACAAGAAGAATCTTTTAGGTCTCGGTGTACCTATGCACTTTGTTGATCGGTTGTCATAACAACAGGCTCTGTATTACTGCCACCACACATATAAGTCTTTCATAACACATTTTACATACATGTGATGTCATATTTTGTTGTTGACCGCTACTGGCCTACCTCATAATTTTCAGGCAATGTCATCTGCAGTTTTTAATCTGATTGACGGAAACTTGTTCACAATAACAAGGGTCTGAACTACCAGTAACTCATGTCCAGTGCAGTAAAGTATTTCGTAACATTCTCACATTTGTATCACATATATGTAGGGGAAATCCATTGACATTTTTTTTGTTGTCAATTTCTGGGATGATCTGATCATCTGTTTACGAGGGAGAATATTAATGTGCAAAATATCCCGGTAATAGTTGAGGAAATTTTCATCAACATTTTCAGCTCCATAACTGGAAAAGTTTTCATGGTAGATTATCTTCATATGAATGTCATTTGTTTCTCATTGATAAGAAATCATTTCCATGTCAAGAAGAAATTAATGACAACAGTACATGTTAACGAGGAACATGCAATATAATCAGACATAAGTCCTTCATTCGTAGAAATACGTAGCTAAACTTTTGAAGCAATATAAAATCAATCTCATTATTCATTGGTTCAGTTTGGTGCAAAAGAACTTTATCTCGGCCATAGTTAGGAAAATATGATGAATATATGGAGGTTAAACTTGGAGAGTAAGTGTTGTGGTGTCAGAAGAATTTTTACGAAACATTTCTGAATTTTTACGATACACATTTCTGATATATTTTCATACCAGTAGTTACATAGACATTAGACACTTTAGATGACATCATCATAAACGTAGCACCATGATATCGTGTTGTGAAATTCTACACCATGATATCGTGTTGTGAAATTCTACACCATGATATTGTGTTGTAAAATTCTAGTCATCACTAGATCTCACAGAAGTTTTCACTTCACTCGTTACACGGGAAAATCACTTGAAAATGAATTTGAAAGTAATAGGACAAAAAAATCTCTTTTGGACTTCATTAACTTATCCAGTAGAACTGGTTAGCTTGACTTCTTATTTAACAGTTCTGTTCCTACATTGAAATAACGAGTACTTGTACTGTAGTTCCCAACTTACATATTCCTTAGCTTTTTCTTTTACAAAACTGACAGATTCAATAATAGTTTTTTGCGGGAAGACAAATCAAGTGTTGTACCACAAAAATGATCATTTTCAGAAATATTTCCACATAACAGTAACATGAGAATTGATTAATTTGTTTCGTTTCCTACAATTTTGTATCAACCAATATTAAGAGTATCTCCTTTTCAAATCTACTATAATATAACCTGGCTTTATTGTGGAGCCTGAGATAATCCAGTCCTTGAGCTTCCTGGCAAACTTGCATGTTGATAAAGTTTGTTTACATATTGTTAACTTTTACTCGATTGTTAATCTAAAATGTTACATTTCATGTTTTATGCCCCGTTGTGAAGTGTAAGTAGCTGTAGATAGTATGAATTCTTCGTTTGAAAGCTTTTGACTTGATTTTTGACCAGATATTTACTTTTTTCATTGCATTTTTCTTTTTTTTATCATAAAATGTAGCATGTTATCCTTTCATGAATATTATTTTCCATCAGATATCTCCATACGTTTATAGGGCTTATTCTAATGTCAATTTATAACATTTTCTTATCTTCTTCAGTTTCACAATGAAGACATTTTAATTGTTGTTTCGGAATTGGCCGAATTATTGGTAAAAATTTGGATCAAAACAATGGACTTGTTAGAATCATCATGTAACTTGAATACTTACTCTACATGCCACATGTAGCGTAGATGTCAGCCTCTGAAACCTCCAATTAGGGAGATCTCCCTCATTCTACATTTCCAATGAGGGAGTAAGTACGTGAAACGTGACTGAAACTACTTTGCTCAATTTATCTTTCCCATTTTATGTATAAAAGTAACTCCAAAAAGCATTTATTTGCTTCAGACACACCTGTAATGATCATTACACACCCTGCAGTTACTAGGGAATCATTTGACCACAGGATGTAGATTTTGAGTTTGTGTGAGTTTGGACTTGAATGATGGAGATTTGAGGGAGATTGGTAAATATTGGATATTGGTCAAAATTGGGGAGTCTCCCTCCTAATGAGGGAGGGTTGACAGCTATGATGTAGCTGTTTGATAATTAAAACTATTATTGTTAAGACTATTCCACTTTTACCCATAATGTTGATTTAGAGAAATCCTTATTTAACCAAGTTTAACATTCTAATTGAAGTTTTTTGTTTAACTATGATTTTATATGACTTTATCATTTGACTGTTGGTTTGGTGTTTCTGATTTTGTTTTGCGTGTGTAGCACGATGATATACTCAGCCGAATGTAGGGCGATAACTATTACGTTTTATGCTGTGCATATACTTATAACATGTTATATTACATACGTTTGCTCATTCATTTGTTTATTTTATACGTTTTAGTGTTCTAGTCTGCCCTGAACATGTTATTGGTTACATTTGTATGAGGTCATCAGTCCGATCTTGTATACTATAGATCTGTCATTTAGCGATTTAGCTTTTTGACTTGCGACATAAAATTATCTAGAAACCAGTAGAAACCATACCTCATTTTACATGATCATATTTGAATCTAGTTTATTGTTATCTAGGAAACTACACGTTCCAATTTATTTCTTGAGAGTTATGGGAGAGGAGTGATTTCATTTTGCTTAAGAACAACTGCATGCCATTGTTTATACACCACCTACTGGTAACTGAGGAAGCGTAGATATGATATGACGGGAGTATAGTAGTCGCCACACATGCTCAGTGAAATAAAACTAAGGTACTCTCAAACCTTTACAGACTGATGTCCCAAGACACCAAGGCCGTTTTCGTTTAAACGGTTAAACCGATCGGACCACAGTTGTTGGTTTATTAAATAAGGTTGGAACTAGTAATCTGATGCTGGTTTCAGGCGAACCTCGACAAAACCTTGCAAGGCCACCTGCATAAACATTTGCAGGTCCACCAGGATTTTTACCCGAAATTGTTACATTTATAAACAGACAAATCGGTTGTTCCGCTTGAACGAACAGGCCCTAAGACATGATAAGATGATAATCAATACATACATAAGGTAGTTAACTCTGCAATTAATAAATAGTAGTTGGGGGGGGGGGGGGGGGGACTTTTTTCTCAGATTTTCTCTGGTAAAAAAAATCATTTCACTTTGCTATGTCAGAATTATTAAATCTGAGATAGCTGTATAAAGTGAGATAACATTTGTAAAGAATTTCTAGTTATCAATAAAGAAAGCTATGACAAACAATAACCTTCGGTAATACTTAGTCAAACTGCTTAAAGCTGACAGCACTACTGTCACATAAAATAACATGCCACAAGAAATAACACAGTTAAAGGAAATGCAGACTACATATAATTGTAATAAATACAGAATTTTGCAATTTAGTATCATATCTAGTTGTAACATCCTGAAGATGGAATGTACCAGGTATATAATATTGTGTCTCTCTACATAAATTATCAATAATTGCATTGTGAAACAGAACATCTCGTTTCTCACATTGCTGCCATAATGTGTATAGTATTATCTAATTAACATTCTTGAATTGTCATAACACAACTACTATGGTAACTGTAGAATATATTGCAAGGGAAGGAAGTCATTGGGAAAGTCATAACACAACTACTATGGTAACTGTAGAATATCACAAGGGAAGGAATTCATTGGGATAGTCATAACACAACTACTATGGTAACTGTAGAATATCACAAGGGAAGGAAGTCATTGGGATAGTCATAACACTATTACTATGGTAACTGTAGAATATATCGCAAGGGAAGGAAGTCATTGGGATGACCAAGCATAATATCGGGAAAAACATTGTCAACTTTGTTGTAGTTTTGTTTGTGCTGTGTTGATTTCGCTTGTTTATTTTGTTTCTCATACATATGGTGACACTAGCTTACAATTTGTATTACTCTGCTGCCCAAGAGGGTTAAAGGGTATTCCTCATACCTTAGATGGGTTGTCTGAACCATTGATTTCCAGGTGTTCAATTAAATATATGTACATGTACTGTACAATTTATCTATGCATGCCCAGTTTCCATGCAATCCTTGACCTCATGCCATGTGCCATGTTTATCATACATATTTTAAAATGACATTGATGTTTCAAAGTTTTTTTCTTCTTGTTAACAGGTTATTAGGCCTACAATTTTAATGTTTAACCAAAACAATTCACTTGAAAGTGCTTATAAAAATATATAATTTTTAAAAAACATTTTATTATCATAAATAAGAGATTTTGTAGTCAAAATATTTTTTATTGAAGATTTTTTAAAGACACTAAAATGTAGTCTTTCAGATTTTACCTACCTAAATGCTGTCTTTCCTAGAAAATTAAAAAAAAAATAGAAATCATGAACAGTCAGAATAAAAGGAAAATTTCACATGAAAATTTGAATATGCTGAGTTAATCCTAGTATGTATGTGTAGTTTACCGTAATATACATGTGTAGTTTACTGTAATGTACATGTGTAGTTTACCGTAATGTACATGTGTAGTTTACCGTAATGTACATGTGTATGTATTGTACTTATAAGTGCTTAAGCACATGACCTTGAACTAAGGCAAGTTTAGTCTTTATTCCATTCCATGCTGGTCAGATATGCAGCCAAGCCTCCAAATAAATTTAGGTCGTGTTTTTTTGAAGATTTCTTATCATTGTTCCGCATGTTTTTTTGCTTTAGAAGAATTGGTTTACAAAAATGTCTGCATGAATGAAACCTTGAAAATTTACCAATATTGATAATGTAAGAATATTTAGTCAGTTGGAGTGTGTAGTATTTATTGAGACATCTGTATTGAGTGTCATAAAAAAGTAAATGAAGGTCAGTTTTATATTTTATATGTAGCATCTTCAAAAATCACTCTGGTCACAAAATTATACTCTACTGAACTTTGAAGATTTTCAAAATAACGTTTTGATTCTGAAGTTTGATTAAGTTTACTTGTAGATAGTTCATTTTTACTTTGACATTCTCATGTTTTTTTCCATTTTGAAAAATTATGTCATCATTCATGATATATTTGTCCAACGTGTGTTTACAGCTTTTATGCAATTGTTCTTCTGTAAAATGTGATACAGCTCCTGCTTCTGTCTTTACTGTATTTTACAGTCAGTGTTCTTCAGTGTGTTTATAGCACATGTCAAATACCACACACAATACGATAGGTGGACATCAACGTTCTTTGACTTGTTACATAGAAGTTAGACGTGTATTCTAATGGTTCAATCTGGAAATGGAGTATTGCTCTGCTGTAAAGCCTTTTGAGGTTACTAGTATATAAGAGGTAATATGATATAGACACAGGTAATATAATGTTACAGACTAACATATAAACTAGACCAGATCATATTATAGGACTACTTGGTTATCTCCCTTCCTGGTCCAAGCCAGAACTTGGCTATAGGGGTGTTCACATGAGTTATCTCCCTCCCTGGTCCAAGCCAGAACTTGGCTATAGGGGTGTTCACATGAGTTATCTCCCTCCCTGGTCCAAGCCAGAACTTGGCTAGAGGGGCGTGCACATGAGTTATCTCCCTTCCTGGTCCATGCCAGAACTTGGCTAGAGGGGCGTTCACATGAGTTAGCTCCCTTCCTGGTCCAAGCCAGAACTTTGCTAGAGGGGCGTTCACATGAGTTATCTCACTTCCTGGTCCAAGCCAGAACTTGGCTATAGGGGTGTTCACATGAGTTATCTCCCTCCCTGGTCCAAGCCAGAACTTGGCTAGAGGGGCGTGCACATGAGTTATCTCCCTTCCTGGTCCATGCCAGAACTTGGCTAGAGGGGCGTTCACATGAGTTAGCTCCCTTCCTGGTCCAAGCCAGAACTTGGCTAGAGGGGTGTTCACATGAGTTATCTCCCTTCCTGGTCTAAGCCAGAACTTGGCTAGAGGGGCGTTCACATGAGTTAGCTCCCTTCCTGGTCCAAGCCAGAACTTGGCTAGAGGGGTGGTCACATGAGTTATCTCCCTTCCTGGTCCATGCCAGAACTTGGCTAGAGGGGCGTTCACATGAGTAATCTCCCTTCCTGGTCCAAGCCAGAGCTTGGCTAGAGGGGCGTTCACATGGGTTATCTCCCTTCCTGGTCCAAGCCAGAACTTGGCTAGAGGGGCGTTCACATGAGTTATACGACAAAAAAAGTACATCACTAACAAGATATTTTTTATTTATTTTTCAAAAAGTATTTGCATCCTAAGATTATTTTGAAATTAGAACTGTTATATTTTAGTTGAATCAAGGCATGAGATTGTTTGTCTAATTGTATTAAAAATATTCATGATATATTGAGAGTTTAGAAGAAGTTTTCTTTTTAATATCAGGTTAATATAACTGATCAAATTATGTTGCATTAATGAAACAAATGAAAACAGATGAAAAAAATGAGAATGCACTATAAATCATTTCAAATTAAATATTGATATAATTTTGTTCAAAGATAAAAGGATATTATAACATAATGAGAAATACACTGTCAGAAAACAACTGCCTTCAATGTTGTGAAAATTTATATATTTATATTTTGTATTGTTTACAAGCCAAACTGATTACAATATATATGTATACATAAACAATTATAATGTATGTATGATGTTATGTAAAATCACAATTTATGTAAAAGGAAAATAACCTCTCCATTAATAAAAATATACAATGTATGTACAGTCCTGTGCTTGAAAATACAATGTTTGTTAATGAAAAAAAATATCACCAATTTGGTACATAGTAAATAGTTTATTAAAGATTACATTGTATGTTCATTAAAGTAGATAGAAAACATCAATGTATGAATATTCGCGCTCAATATATTGTATCTAAACAACTACAATGGAAATACATTACATAAATAGATGTAAACTACATTACATTGTTTTTGAAAAACTATTATGTAAAAGCATTGTATAAGCATGCAATGTGTTATGATGTATTTGATCAACTACGATGTAAGTAAATTGTATATATGGGCAAACACTGTATTTACATTGTATACACGGGCAAACACTGTATGTACATTGTATACATGGGCAAACACTGTATGTACATTGTATACAAGGGCAAACACTGTATGTACATTGTATATGAAATGTCAACAGACAGGGATGGAGTGTTTTACCTTTAATGTGGAAGGTGGTATTATATATTTGTTATTACATAATGTTTTGTAGATATGTATTAACCATGCTCACGTAATATAGTGATTCTTCTATGTGTATGTGTCTGATGTTATGTAAGAGCAAGAAAGAGAGAGAGAAGAGAAAGAGAGAGAGAGAAGGGAGGGGGGCAAGATAGAGAGAGAGCAATACCCAGAGTAACATACAAAATGAATGATTGGTATCACATGGTCGTTACCTTGTAAATCTATTAACATATAAATAAAAATAATCACAAATTATCAAGTTGTATTCACTTTCTTAAAAGGATAACATTTCATGCAAAATTGAATTTATGTATTGTTACTGAGATTAGAGGTTGTTTAGAATTCAATGATATTGCTGGAAATGACATCAACTCAGAACAAAACTAGTCTTAGTTTTAATCTATTCATGGTAAATGCTGTGTGTCCTGTGCAGATTTGCTAGGTTGCAGTAAATGGCTTGTTTTACTACTTTTCCCCACAAAAACATTTGCATTTGATAAGATTGTTTCGATTGAAGTATTCCTGGAGCATGAATGGGGAAATAGCTTACATATTGGCTTCATGGTCATCAAATTGGTATGTTTGTGTTTAAAGATTATTTGAAGTATTAGGTTGAGAATTGATAAATTCAGTTTGTTGACTTCAGTTTATTGTAGAAAAATGTGTAACAGGTGCAAATTATATCAGTGTTTCATTATAAGAATTAAAGTCACTGGGAATCCTATCTTTATCATGGCAGCTTACTACAGACCCACAAACCATTGTATTTCTAAACCACATGTATATTCTATTCATTCAGTTATTAAGTATACTTTGTAACCCACAACTGTATTTTTAGGTCACCTGAGCTTTAGCTCAAGTGACCTATTGCTATCTGTTTTCGTCCGTCGTCGTCCGTCGTCGTCCGTCGTCCGTTAACATTTTACATTTCAAACTTAAAGTCAAGTTCTGCTGGGCCGATTGAACTGAAAGTTGGTAGGAATGATCGCCTCATGGTCCTGACAAAGTGTTGTTATTTTTCGGGTCGATCAGAAATCCAATATGGCCGCCACGGCCGCCATTTTGAAAACCTATTTCAAACTTAAAGTCAAGTTCTGCTGGACCGATTGAACTGAAAGTTGGTAGGAATGATCGCCTCATGGTCCTGACAAAGTGTTGTTATTTTTCGGGTCGATCAGAAATCCAATATGGCCGCCACGGCCGCCATTTTGAAAACCTATTTCAAACTTAAAGTCAAGTTCTGCTGGACCGATTGAACTGAAAGTTGGTAGGAATGATCGCCTCATGGTCCTGACAAAGTGTTGTTATTTTTCGGGTCGATCAGAAATCCAATATGGCCGCCACGGCCGCCATTTTGAAAACCTATTTCAAACTTAAAGTCAAGTTCTGCTGGACCGATTGAACTGAAAGTTGGTAGGAATGATCGCCTCATGGTCCTGACAAAGTGTTGTTATTTTTCGGGTCAATCAGAAATACAATTTGGCTGCCATGGCCGCTATTTTGCTACTAAGTTCTAATAGGCCGATCTCACTTAAAATTGGTCTAGGAATGATCAGCTCATGGTCCTGACAAAGTTAAGTTAACATTATACTATTTTTTACTCAAATTGGTACATATTTCAACAACAAAAATAAATATTGTAGGACTCAGGTGACCGTTAAGGCCCATGGGCCTCTTGTTAAGCTGTTTAGGGTTTTTTTGTAATTTCGAATTCTCAAACATACAAAGTGAGATAATTTTAAGGATGGGTAATCAAGGAATTAAACTTGCCAATAATGTCACTTGTGAAACATGATTTAAAAGATGAGTTTTAGAATTTTTCGCTCAGTTTGATCCAGTCACAAATTAAGTTCAAATATTAAGTTATATTAACCTATGTTTGTATTTACGGAACCTATCAAACCGCATTTGTCAAAGTTGAAGTAGCTTCATTCTGTATCCATTCATAGAAATATCTTAGCTATGGTACAGCTGGCTTATTATTATTTAAGATCGTCCTAAGTATCACACTCTCGTCATAATATATTCTCTAATATTTAATTCTATACTGTATGGTAAAATATGATAACACTTTAAGTATTGGAAATCATTGCTTGGAAAACCATCATTTAATTGACTGTAAAAGTAAGAAAGTAGATAAATATTCCACAATTGTCATTGATAGATGAGTTGTATACATGAAATGTTATATGAACCAGGTGACAACAAGAATGGAAAAAAGATTTTGTTTTAGAACATTACACATTCAAGTATGCATGAGTGTGACTGAGAAAATCAGAAATGGTATGGAATGTATCATTTTAAAAGCACAGATGTTTTAGAACATGACCCAGCATGGCTGTGACTGAGAAAATGAGAAATGTTACGGGAATGTGTCCTTTTAAAAATGATTGTTTTAGAACAATAGTCTACAGGACTGGGATTGGGAGAGTAAGAAATGGTATGAATATATTCCTTTAAAATGCTGTTGTTTTAAAACATTACATGACATGAGTCTGACTGGGTGAATCAGAAATCGTATGGAACGTATCCTTTAAACGTGATTAGAGCATTACACTGTGCGATTGTGAGAGAGAATCAGGAATGGTCTGGAAAGTATCCTTTAAAAATGATCAGACCATTACGGTACACTGCATGATTGCGAGGGAATCATTGATGGTACGTAGTGTATCTGTTTAAATGCAACAATGTTTTAACTAAAACATTACACTGCACGAGTGTGACTGAACCACAAATGGTATTGAATGTTTCGTTTTAAAAGTGAATGTATTAGAACATTACACTGCATGATTGGGAGAGAATCAGTAATCTTAAAGAATGTATGTATCCTTTTTTAAATGCAACGATGTTTTAGAACATTACACTGCATAAGTTTGACCTAGAGAATCAGATTGTGAGAAAAAGATGTTATTGTACTGTATTGCAATAATTGTTATGTTGTATATGTTAATATACAATGAATGTCTATATAAATGTACACCATCCATTGTTTGAGGGCAAATAATATTTGTGATAAACAATAGCAATTATAGTAATGTTCAAATATTTGAAAGGATTTTAAATGATTAATTTTGGAGAAAAAATGTGAACGACCATTTTCATGATGTGGGCATTATCCTGCCAAGAGTACCAGTATAGGCACGTTACTTCAGCTTCACTTAAATGTTTTAAGTCTTCAGCGGTATAATACAACTGATGTATTGTTATGTTGAAAAAGATTACTAATCATGCTTCTTGTAATGCACTTTCCAATATCATGTAAACAAATATTGGTGCAGGACTTTGTAACCATTTACCATTTGCCTACACCGATATCCAATAAAGAAAAGGAATTCTTGGTTGTTGTTTTTTGTCTTTTTTTATTCACTTAAAATCCTCAAGCAATACTGTGACATCCATCATCAACAAAATAGTTCTTCTGAACAGCTGATTGGAATATCACTCTGGATAAATCCTCGGGTTAGGATTCCAAAACAGAAATGTAAAGGGGAATGACCTCCAAATGGAAAGACAGAAAAGGCCAAAATGGATAACATGGCCATGTTGCATTTAGCAATTTATCTGAAATTTATGTGATGTATATCAACCAAATTTGGTTTGAAGGGCTGACCCCACAGGGAGAAAGGGAGAGTTTTACTTTAGAAAAGGAGGGACTGACCCCACATGGAAAAAGGGAGAGTTTAACCTTAGAAAAGGAAGGGCTGACCCCAAACGAAAAAAGGGAGAGTTTTACCTTAGAAAAGGAGGGTCTGACCCAAAACGGAAAAAGGGAGAGTTTTATCTTAGAAAAGGAAGGGCGGACCCCACACGGAAAAAGGGAGAGTTTTACCTTAGAAAAGGAGGGGCTGACCCCACAGGGTTAAGGGAGAATTTTACCTTATTGCTTCTAGGGACTCCTTCTCTAAAGCTACGAGATGATATTGATCTTATATGGTTGAAGGCATTCTCAGGTGGGAGCATTCAAAATGTATTAACAAGGCATCGCAAGTAATACAATTCCCTTTATATTCACACATTGTGTAACATATATATGGAAAAAAGTGGCCCTGAGGGCCTGTATCACTCATCGTGATATCTAAGAAATCATCGCAAAATATTTTCCAAATAAGATCCCAGGGATAGGGCCAAACTCCAAGGCCAATCCTTGTAGAATATCTAAAATTAAATTTTTGCATCCCCTGCAATTGTATGTATGGTTATTGTGTCGGAGATCTCAATTGTTTCCAAGTTGTGTTCCAGAAACTAGGTTTGTGGCCAGACCCAAGGGTCAATTCTAATATCATGACTGCATTCTTCTCTTTATGCCCAGCAATTGTATATATATAGTTTTTGGGTAGGGATCACAACCATTTCAAAGTTATGACCCAGGGGTTAAATCTCCAAGGGTGGGGCAAGACCCCCGCGCCAATCCTGGAAGCATATGTGCATTCGTCTCTTTGTACTCAGCAATTGTTTGTATCCTTATAGGGTGGGTATCTCAACTGTTTCCAAGTTGTGACTCAAAAACTAGGTCCCTAGGGGTGTGGCCATGGATCCAACCAATATGATTGATAACCAGTGCTTAGTTCTACAGAAGTCGTTTATAGCAATATTGCCAAATTGCCCCCTTTTGGCTCTGCCCCTCAGCCCCACCATTTGTACAATATTGAATCCCCACTACCTAGGGGTTCTTTCAGTAGAAGATGGTAGATATCCAGATCATAGTTCCAGAGAAATCGCCTAAAGAATATAGCCAAAAAAACCTTTTTGGTCCCACCCCTCAGCCCCACCATTCGTACAATTTTGAATCCCCACCTCCCATGAATTCTTCCTACCAAATATGATTGATATCCAGTGCATAGTTCTACGTAAGTAGTCGTTTATAGCAATAAAGCCAAATAACCCCCTTTCGGCCCCACCATTTGTACAATTTTGAATCCCCACCACCTATGGATGCTTCCAGTTGAATTTAGTTAAATTCAAATCAGTGGTTAAGGAGAAGTTGTTTGAAGAAATTTGCAACGTACGCCACGGTATGGCATAAGCTCACCTTGATCCTTCAGACCCGGTAAGCTAATAACTGTTGAGAAAGAAGATTTTGAAACATAAATGCTTTCAGAATGAATCTTTGGATCCAGTAGCACCCCTGGCAACTTATACTCAATATTAATTTTAATGAGAATATTTTGCTTTGTTTGCATATAACCTGGTTAGTTGTACATGCCCTTCTGGCCTCTTGTTGTGATTTTAGTGTATGCTTTTTCTTTCAAGCATATATATGTATGCTTCACCAACGCCAGAGGTACGAAAACATGTAAACTTTCAGCCACCTTTACCAGTACAAAAATAAAATCATAAAACGTAAAATGATTTCAAATACTTTAATGGATATCAAAGACACATAAGTCAATTATTAGTAAAAAGTGACGATGAACATATATAGTTTCAGACTCCTAGGAATCCTACACTTCTAGTCCACATTCACTTGGTCGGATATTTCTACCAGTTATGTCACCAGGTCATACAACGCATGTATAAACAATGTGCCTTTATCACAGTCAGCAAAATTTGGAACTCCCACAGAAAATCAACTTGCTGTCATAATTATCAGTACACAATTATTTCAACATACAATGTACATGTTCATATAAAACAGACGAAACAAATCATTAAAAAAGGTTTAATAATACATTTAGATTTACTTATATATGTCATGATATTAATAAAATTCATGTAATAAGCATTGATCACAAATTCAAGTATCCTATGAAATTTGCAAAGTTATGAACGATAAAATATATGCAATCTATATATTGTAATTGATTCACTGAAAACCTGAATAAATAATTAACACAAAACAGAATATATCCATCCTTTATAATAAAATTAATTTGAGTCAAAATGTGACTATGTAACAGTATCTCTATGAAATTCTATTGCTCTTGAGGTGGACATTGTTTATTTCCAGATTTTATGACAAATTATTTCAAACTCTTTTCACATAAACACATCATATAGGTTGACATAAAAAAAAACATTCAATATAAAAGTGGAGTGTTGGGAAATTTTCTTCAATGGCTTTACTTTGGGTGGAAAATATGAAGTAAACTGTAATAGTAATTTACTTTCAAAGTGTATTCATTGTTTTACATAGGTGTATTACATGTACCAGGAAATTGTTAAAAATACTGTGCATCTTGTGTTCTCATATCCTTTCTTTAATCTACCCCATAGCAATTTTAAAATGTTTGAATTTAAAACACCCAATATCTGACAAAGACTCTACCTTGATAGAACTTGGACATGAAACCAGTTAACAGTTAGTTCCACACTCTTTAACTTACTGAATTTGAAAATTTAAAAAAAAAAGAAAAGAAAAAACTACAGCTGGTAATTAAAGTTTACAATAATTCACTAAACAAGGAATTTTCACAACTTTCCTATATATATATGTATATCAACTCCTAATCATGTTAGTTTTAGACCATTCCAGATGACACATAATAAAGATAAAATTGCAAAGATATAATAAAGTGTAATTAAATGTCAAGTCATTCGCTCATGTCCGTTTACATTTCCGTTAGCATTCACACGTAGCTTGCTGGCTGCTAGTCTCTCTATATCGTCCAGGCTTAAATTTTTCAGCTGCCCATAGAAATCCTGAAAGATTAAAGCAGATGTCAGTATGTAAATTAAATTATTTATACTTGTTCAATGTATTCTTATGTAAAACAAATGTCAATTGAAAAATCAGCACTGAAAGTGTTTCCTGGATGTTTTAGTGTCATGTGTTTATATATTTAATGTGCAATATTTGTGTGTCTATATTATTATACAAAAAAAATCTTTAACAATTCTGCATATGTTATAACCAATATCATAAAATCACAGCTTTTTCAGATTTATTTATAACCACAAACTTTGCAGCTTATCTTTGTTTTAAGAAATAGATATTTCTCATTATAAAAATTGTTTAGATACAATTCTATGAATGAGATGTCAAGAAAATTGTTTCCAAATACTTCACAAATATTAAATTTATATAATCAAAATATGACACATTACACAAAATACCAGAGGATTTTCTCACCTTTTGAAATTCTAATAGGACCTTCCGTGCATCTGATTTAGTAAAATGTCTCTGAAGGAATTCATAAAGTTTATCCCATAGAACTGTGGTGGTGCAGGACCCCATTTCACTTGGTAGGATGGGTGTCCCTACAGATGTCTGGCCTGGTGTTATGGGTGTACTCGCACCAGACATATCACCCTTCTTTTGGAAAAGAAACAGTTTGTCGCCATCAGAAATGTGATAATCTGAGAGTCTTTTTCCATCTGAAATAACAGCAATCACTATCTTATTTTGATTTTTCATCAACAGAGTACAATATAGTGATTCAAGTAGGAAATTTGAAATGGAAGTTTTTAAAACATCAATATTTTCAGATGAAATGTTGCATGTTTGCCTCTAAATTACTCAATTGTTTTGGTAGGAATATCTGGTATATTATCTAGAAATGAGTGTTATGTATACAGAATATAGTATGCATATTAATCGGTGAGATATCTGAACACATTGTCTACGATTTAAGAGTAAATACCGGTAACTCCATTACTGATATTTTATCATTTTTCTTTTTTTGTTTTATTAGTTTTTACCTGACCTGAATAAGTTGTCTGGCACTGTAATTATAATTGAGTCGACAGAAGAAATAGAAATGGAGACAACAAGAGTACAGTTGACTGATGTTTTCTTTTAGCCTAGATATTTTACATGTTATAATTGTACCCTCAATGAATAGTTTAACCCCTCCAACACTTACGACAATAATGGACTCATCCAAATCAGTGCAATGTTGAGTCTACTTAAGTTACATAGGGTTGTAAGTGTTAACAAAATACAGATGAATTAATGGCTGTAATCAAAAGCTAGCACGTTTCACAGACTTGATTAAGTTTCTAAATATAGATCTAGGCGATTATGGCAGACAAAACTGGTTTTGAAACTTATTGTGCTACTTTTTGTATATATTTGTGAGGTTTTTCCAAACAGGTTGAGTTCCAACCTAAAAATGATGAGTCAAGAACTCAAAACTCTGTTTTAAAAATAATAAAATAATGTATTTTGTTTACCTGTGAGTGTCTTCCCCTTGTATACCAGTTTCTGCTGAGCGGCAGGCATACAAAATTGCATCTCCAAAATGGCTTTTACATCTTCTATGGTATGACTTGGGGATACCTTTAACAATTTGAAATCATAGTTACTAACATCATTGCAGCATGAAAACACTAAACAACTGATCGATGATCATGAGATATGTTGGTTTTCAAATCTGGCTAGTGTTAAAAGCAATCCTAGTAATTTGTACATGTTTATAAGACCATCTGTGTTGTAAAAAGTTGCGGGGCAATGTAAGTAGACAAAATGTTTAAAAATACTAAATAAAGTAAGCAACATCAGAATGTTATTTGAATGACTATAATATGCCAACAGACAAAATTTCAGTTTGATATGTGAAACATTAAACAAGATGGGATGAATTCAATTTTTATAGATGACGGAGTGTCACATGTGTGTATTGATCTACACAGTTAACAAAGCATTGTCAGGTAATATCCTTAAAAACACTAAAGTATGCCATGCCAGACAATATGTTGATTGTACGACTATAGCTATCATACACCTTTACACAAGTCTCGGTTCGATGTATGGAAAACAACATACCGGTAGTTATAGGATAAATGTAATTATCACAATGTACAGGTACAAGTTTTACAGGGTGTAACATGTGTGTACGGCTTTGTATACAATGTAGGTGAACACATACTGGATTATATTGCTGTTTAAATATCAAAATACCGACTGGTTGGTCTTTGGTGGTTTCACCGCAAGTCGTGTATGTTCATCCTTGGTTGTTTAACCACAAAAAGAATTTGTAGGACAATTTTTTCTGGCATGTTTATTAGTTCAAAGCTTATAGTCGTATTTAAACTTTCCCTTAGTCTCACGGTGGCTAAGTGATTAAGGCCTCCATCATTCTGCTACCACTAGCCCTCCACCACTGGGTTGCTGGTTTAAGGCCTACGTGGGGCAATCGCCAGGTACTGGCTGTAGGTCGGTGGTTTTTCTCTGGGAATTCCAGCTTTCCTCCACCACCAAAACCTGGCACCTCCTTGAATGACCATAGCTGTTAATAGGACGTTAAACACAAACAAACCAAACCGAACGTCTTAGTCTTCTCGGTCATTATACTCGGAGAGATGTAATATTTAGGACTCTGGACTCATACATAATAGACCAGATTTCCACACAGCATTCCTGAATTTCTTCCCATAATTGTTTGCAAAACATAATATAAATTAGGAGGGAAAAACCCTGGACAAACTGGATTCAGGGCGAAAAACATGTACAGTATGTTAACAGGATCTGGGGCGAAACAACTAGGATACAGAGGTTTTCCTGAATCCAACAAAATCAGTTAAAATCAGCAATTGTTGAGTTATGGTTTTTTTGATTGGCAAGACTGTTTGCCAATCAAAAACACTGTTTGCAAGCTCACATTGTCGAGTACTTTTTCAAATTATAATTTATTTGATTTACAAGATTTTTCATTGTTTCAAAACAAAAGGATGTGACAACAGGCAAAACCTACATCAGTCATTTCCCATTCCAATTTCAACAATGAACATTAATGTGAATATTTCATGATTGAGATGTACAGATGACAGGTATTCATCCATTGTCAATTATGTGTATACTTCATAGTTACAAGAAACTGGTTTACCATTGCATGCATCATGGATTAGAAATGGAAATATTGGCTTTAATATAACAGGAGTATTATCATCTTTTCAAACATGACAGATGGTAATTTGTTTACTATTTCCTAAATAGGATTTAGGCTACATGCATTGAAGGACGCAAGCAGTTACTTGCCTCTATGTCCATATCATATCATATCAAATAACAATTTCATTTAAAAGTCACTCCTGTTGGTGTAGATTTGTAGTAGGCTAGTGCACATGTAGGTGATTCAATTTCAGTTCAAGATGTTTCCAATGATAGTTCCTACTGATTCCAAAGTCTCTAATTGTTGTAGCCTGTATGACCACTTGAGGAAGACTGCTACATATATATCAACAGTTCTGTAGCCAAAGGAAAACTTCCTAATATCTAATTTACAATGTTTTTTCTATATTTTTTGTGCATGTCCCCTCTTTCTGGATGTTGAATCTTTATCAAAGATATTGATACCAGCAGTAACTTTGATGACATGAAAATATCTCATAATTATATAGATCATTCAGCCATGGTTTTGTTGCCTTTCACTGTACCTTCTCAATTTTCTTCATTTTGTATTGGATCCATACACTTGCCACAAGTATTCCAGGTGTAGGTGGACCAGCACCTTAAACAGTTGTTTAAAAGTGACCTGGTTCATCCAAACATACAAATGTTTGTCCAAACATACTAAGCCCCACAATGCTGTTTGCCTTCCGATGATTTTTTAAGATGAGTCTTTTCCAGCCTAGCTTAATTTATATCTTCCTAATTTAGCCATGTGGTAGCTTCTTACTTCTTTTCCTTTTACTGAAAGTAGTTTTCATTTAAGAAGGTAGATTTTCAAAAGCCATGTCTATATATTGAACCAGACCTGTAAATTATCAAGGTCATGTTGAATCACTTTTTTATCCTAAATCCACCTATTTTCTCTATAGCTTTTTTTGTGTCGTCGGCAAACAAGAAGGTATTCAACAGGGTTTATTTTGGCAGGTCATTTATGTAGATTACAAATAGTATTGGACCTAGAACTGAACCTTGAGGGATTCCGCTTCAAATGAAATGGTCTTTTAATGAATTTCCATTTACTGCTACCCTTTCAGGTCCAGTACACTCTGCCGATTGAGCTATATAGCTGTAAAGACCTATAATAGCTCTATTGACCTATCTGAAATAGGTCTTTTGAGCTATTTTCATGTGATTTTCTTTTTTAAGGAAAACGGAACAAAGCCGCATTTAAATGAAGATTGTATCATTAGGTTGATAACAAAAGACATTAAATATAAGTATTCTTTTTTAAAAAAAATGATGTAAAGAAATCGGAAATTTTACATTTATGAAAAATGAAAATAAACATCTAACTGTATGCTTTTTGTAGTCAACATTACCATTAACCTTATTGTTTTATGCGACTGCTTTAATTTAATGAAATTTGAAATCTGAGAAAATATAGCTCAATACAGCTATAATTTATAGCTGGATATAGCTATATAGGTCTTCATAGCTATATAGCTCAATTGGCAGAGTGTACTGGACCTGCCTTTGTTTCCTTTGATTAAGAAAGTTTTCTACCCAATAAATCTAATTTGATTGATACCGAAGAGTTTCTCATATGCTTTCAATGGCATTTTGCACTATCTTTTCCGTTGTCTAATTGGTTGATAATTTCCTGGGTCTGATTTTGCTCCTTTTTTAATTTGGCTTTGATGTCAGCTTCTTTCCATGCAGATGGTAAAACAATGTATGCTGTCCTATAGGGATATGTTAACTTTTGGGTTCATTTGGTCTGGATCTTGAGATTTATTATACCGTCTTACATAAAAGGTACTCTTCAGTCGATTTTTTTTTTCAATTATTTGTATGTCTCCCGAAGGTTCATCTGTGAAAACACTGCTAAAATACTGGCCAAAACATCATCTAAAGTCTTGTCCTTTGATGAAACTTTAGATGTTTCTCCATCTAGACCTTTCAAGTCTGAAATTCCGGTTTTAACCTTTTGTTATGAATTAAAATATTTTCAAAATTGTTTTGGGTACAACTTGGCCTTTAAAGCAATTTATTTTTCATTTTCCTTTCGAGCTTTTCGCATCATACCCTTCGCTTAATTTCTTAGGTTTATACAGAACCTAAGTACAGTACTTGAATTCTGTTCGTATTTCCATATACCTTTGCCATGCCCTATTTTCTGATAATTTTGGATCTCACAACATCCTTCAGCGGACAATAACTTTCACTTTTCATCCTAGATTGTTGGGCTCCTTTACTTACTGGAATATGTTTATCAACACCCCTACTTCAACTGGTTGAAGATTTTGTCATAAATGGTTGTTGCATGAAAAGGAAAGGAACAGAATTAACACTTGAATCCAGGTGTTGACTTTGCCCCCTATCTACCATAGCTCCCAAGTTTGTAGATTAAAAAGTGGGTGGCTCACCTTATCAAATGCCTTACTGAAGTCCATGATCTGAAAACATCAGTTTGCTTCTCCTGTTTTAAGTTACTCGTGATGTCATCAATGAACTCAATTAATTGACTCTCAAATGATCTGGATTGTCTGAAGCCATGCTGAAGGTGGTAAAGCATCTGATGTGTATCGGCATGGTTCATGATGTTACTGACAATGATGTGCTCTAATAGCTTGCAACAGATATACTGGGTTGTATTTTGGGCCTTTCTTATATACAGGGGCAATATCTGCCGTCCTCCAGTCAGATGGAGCGTGACTGGTAACCAGGGATCGTTGGAAGATGAGGCAGAGGATGAGAGATATTTCAGTAGCTAACTTCTTGAGGACTTAAGGCTTGATGAGATCTTGTCCTGCAACTTTGTTGTCTAGCTTGAGGAGTAGCTTTTCAATACCCTTAGTTGTTATGTGGAAATGAGAAATTTCAGGGTAATAATACCATATATTGGATAGTCTTGGTCGAATGTTTTTGAACTAATCAGAACTATCAGAAATAGAAATAACTGAAATTGTCAGTGTTGGATGTTAGCTTTATCCACATGACTGGTAAAAAAATGCTATCTTTGGGCATTATTTAAGTCCAGAACCTTTTCATAAGATTGAATTAATTGGTATCAGCTTTGGGAGAGACAATGTCTTCTATGAAGTTCCAATAAGTATGCCTCAGTTGGTTTTGTATTTGACTGCCAGTCTTTTGATATTTCTTATAAAGACGGTCTCTTTTCTTTATCATGGTTTTAATTACATGTGCTTTAAAACACTCATAGTGTACTGTGTGTATCTAATATCTGGTGACAATGATATCCAATGTTGTTGACGGTGTAACAGTTGATCCTGCTATTCATGGTCATGTTTTTTGCGTGTGTTACGGTATGAAACGTGCTTATCTTATTATCATGGTTTTGGTTTCTTTACAATAAACCGTTTAAGTGAAAACAGCTCATGTTTAGCCTTAAAACATACTTACTGCTACTTCTATTTCGTTTCCTTTCAAGACTTTTACGTAAATATGCATTTTAGCAGGTCACTCATGGGTTTTGACAAGGGATTTCCCAAAAATACGTCACTTCCGTTTTATGTTCGACGGAACCAGCGCATTGATATATGGACAATATTTATTCTATCATCCTTTGCTCGACCGGTTTACCTTTTGCTTCATAATCATTCAAATAGTGATTATTTTAAGTTGATTTTGGATACATCATTAACCTGCTGATTTGATTACAATAACAAAGTTGTTTTAAATAGACCTATATTTCAAGGCTCCTAATGTGTACAAAAACGCAAGCAGGCTAGGCTGTTACATTAATTAAACAAATACGTCATGAAGTAATTTTTAATGTCATTTACATGTTTATTATAGCCGGTATGTAATACAATTAATTGTACGACTGCAAAAAATAACATATGTGATTCTCGTATGATACCTGAAATAATTCATGTATCCGCAAATTTATTAAATTTGCTAAAAGATTCTGTAGGGCAAGACAGTCAACTTAACAGCCATCGAATGTCACATTCTCTGCTGAGTGGCTGGCAGTCTCTGAAATCTCACTGGCTCCTGCATTGACCAACCAATTTCTCAAGTTCTTCTCAATCACAGAGGTTTGTTGATAGTATCCTAATGGCCAATGGTCTACACGTGCGATTATTTTGAATTGACATACAAGCGAATAATTCAATGGAAAATTAAATATGTACAGCCAATATTCGCATGTTTCAAGGTAGACTTCAATATGAGTCGCCATGTTTCTTTTGTGTTGTTGTAAAAAGTGCTATTTCCGTGTGAAATATAAATTTCCTCCGTTACGATAACCATGTCCTGATCGTCACCGTGGAATGAAGTCTACGTTTTATGGCTGATTGCTTATGTTTTAAGAGGAAAGCCCACCTACTGATGTAATTTCATTTGATCAATTAATTATGTCGATAAAAGACTACTTTAATTTTACGGTCATCCCTAATCAGATCGCTGGGTTTATAATGATTGCCAATCAAACTGAAAGTAATTTATAATGTTCATCGAATGGTGTACGTACGTTACTGTGCCTTGAAACCGTAAGTCATTCCTGGGTATATAATGGGTTATAATAGTAATAATAAGCACATGTATCCTTACAAATGTAACTTAAAAGTAAAACCATCATACTATCCTAGGCCAGTTATGTCAATATTTGTAAAATTTAAAACAAGTAATTCCATAAAATGATCCCGTGCCACTGCTTTGGATTTGTTTTTGGCTTGACTAGCTTTACAAGTCATTTATTTTTTAAAAGAAACCAAATCATGCAGACCTTTTCATGGATTGTATTAAACATAGGGGGAAATTTGAAGTCCACAACATTGTAGCTTAGATCACGGGGCTAGCAACGATTAATATGGGATAAGAATAAAAATAGTGAGAAAAACTACGTAACTATACATAACAAACTGAGCTATACCTGTTATGCAGTAAATCACCTGCCCAAGTTTCACTACAGTTTTATTCATTAACAAAATTAGGGAAGATTAGTCAAGATCTGGAAAACTATACAATGTAGTCAATTGTTACGTCAGTAGCGGATCACTCGGCGAAAAAACGATCCACACAATTTCTGAGAACAGGGTTACCACAAACATGGTATATTTATAGAATCTACAAAGTATATCCTTTCATGTCATATTAAAATAATGTATGAACATTGACCATATAAAACAAAATTAACAAAACAAAGCCTACCGTTTTTGTGTCTATTAACGGATCGCGCCCCCTGGTGGGCCTCTGATGGTGATGCTCGATTGCTACGTCACACCCAGTCAACTTTTCATTCAGTGAGAGTTTGATACGCTTATTTACAAATATCATGGTTTTATTATTCGGTACTCGTTTGGAGTTTAATGATGTGCTTTGGAGTCATGTTTTGGTCAATGATAATATGGATTTGAGAATTAATGGCCCGATTCAAGGTAGAGTAACAAGTTTGCCATGCTTTTGATATTGTAAACATGCTATTTTTGGTATCAAAATAATCATGTGACATGTTAATATATTGGGGCGAATAAAGGGTGATTTTGTTGTGCAACTACACAATTACCTGTTGTCTTGATCTGGATCACAATGTTTTCTTCTTCTGCTCTTCCAATTTTCGAAATCGCGTGTGCACGTTCAGTTATGTTCATACGCGTGCGTACCACGAAACACTGATCCGCTATAGACACAAAAACACAGTTCGGAAAAAGCTCGCTCATATTTGTAAACAGTTGTTACCTAACAGAACACTGAGTTTTCCACAAACAATACAACGTAATTCATCCATAAAACAATATTTCATTTGGCTAATATGGTGGTTTGAAATAAAAAACTGTTTTTTTCCTGAACCGGCCGTTTTCCAACATGGCGTCCACTAGGTGTGCATCGTATTGACAAAACAATGTTTTCGTGATTTTGCTGTTAATTTACTAATTACACTAAATCTTCAGTTTTTACTTTCAAGAATAAAACTATATTAACAAGTTTGTACATTTAATTTCCGTCTAGCTATGCTCATTTTAATGTTAACAGATTTAGTTTTCCGAGTGATCCGCTATAGACAATGATCCGCTACTGCCGTAACAACTGTAATATTAGAATGCTCTAGCATTTTGCCTGCCGTTCTGAACATTCAATTTTTAAAAGATAATATTTCACCTTTTTGGGGCTATGATTATTAATGCCATTGATAACTGATGATGTTAATGAAAATATCTTTATCTACTAAATAAAACTATGAAAAGTAACTTGTTCTTATTAGATGAGCACCGATATCCCTGATATAGTTTTCTTGTCTGATTCATCCCGATTCCCCTTTAAAAGCTGACAGTGCAAGTGAATAAGCTTTCAGTCTTTTTCGGCTGTCGTACCTAAGGAAGCGGCGACGTTATAGAATGTACTCGCTTGCATTGAATTGGTAACGAGTATGGGTCTCGCTGGGTATAAAAAGCGCATTACACGTCAGACCGGTTATCATTTGTTTAATGTGTACGCAAAGTGACACTACTATACTATATAAATACAACACTTTCACGATAAGATCAGTCTAATAGATTTGAAATAGAACACATCAAAGATATCATTTATCTAAAAAAAGTGGACACAATGGTAAAATACGACCAATTAAATATCTAATGCACAATCCCCCCCCCCCCTAAAAAAAACAACAACCTCAAACAGCCCTGAACGAAACAAACATACGACTAACGCTAATGCCTACCTTTTAGTTATCCAACTTGTAATAACATCCTGTGTGAAAACAGTGTGAAAGCGGTGCATTGAGTCGCAAGACGGTCAGTTGTATAGTGATAACCCGTGTGACAGGTAATGCGCTTTTTATACCCAGCGAAACCCATACTCTTTACCAAGCAAGGGCAAACTAAAATGTCGGCACTGTAGAAAACGATAGTCGGAATAGATGGGAAAGATCTCAAAACCAGAATAATAAATTCAAAACTTTTTTTTATCTTAATTAAAAGCTTTTCAACTTGTACTGTCATCTTTAACAACAATTTTCCATATTTAACTTTAAATATTTGTAAAGTGCCTATTTGAAAGCTTCTGAAATTGCTCTAAATTTCTCATAATGCTAAATACTGACATTGCTTATTAATAAGGACAAATACAGTGTCTGTATTTCATATAATACTTGTACTTATTTATGTTTGGTTTTATTTATTTAGCAAACATTATTGTAGGTTTGTTAGTGTAACAGGAATGGGAAAATGCATGACTAGACCAGGATTAAAACCCTGGACCATCCGAACTTGAGATAGGCGCTCTAACCAATTGAGCTTATTATTAGCTACCTGGGTGCTGAGTGTCAACTCAGCCCAGTTCTGCTACATTCCTCCCTCTGTTTTCTAAGACTTTAACTCCCTAGCATTCGCCCAGTACTTGAAACAGGGTTTGGTCACAGGCACCACTGCCATAGGAAAAGGAAAAGGCATGCCAAGACCGAAATTTGAACCTGGGACCCTCCAAACTCTAGACAGTTGCTCTGAAACAAATCAAGCTACCTGGTCGTAGGTGAATGATGCAGTTCAGTTCTGCAATTTTCAACACTCACTTAAATTTCTACCTCCATTTTCTTTTTCCTTCTAGGTGAGCTACAATGGATGGTAACTCAGGAGACAGTGCTGTGGATAGCCTTGGGGACTCCATGTTTTCAGGATCAGTTCCACTACAGGATGGTAGGTTATAACATTTCATAATCGACATGGATGACTGTTTAAGTTTTCAATTGAGGTGATTTATGGCACATATGCATTAAAGTAAAACACTTGGCTTTCATTTCACATATTGGCGCACAGTTGTATGGGTATACAGTAAGGTTAAATAGTTATTTACTAATGAACATGTTTTAATATTATCGCTATAAAGAAGTTCTACTCTTGTATCCTTGTAAGAAATATTACATCATTATCACATGAACATCAACATTATTGAACAAAAGGGCAATCCAATATCCTCCGAGTAAGTAAACATATTTCACTAAGTCTATATCGATTTGTAATTTAATGGTATCACAATAAGATTGAAGTGAATGATCAAACTAATTATATAATCTCGAAAGGAGGAGATGGAGGAGGAGCGTTAAAATGTCCATGTCTCTGTAATGATCCAGATGATGGATAGGCTAAAGAGAAGGGGGTGGGGGTGGGGGAGGGGAACTAACATCTGGGGTTGACATGGACAGTTGAAATTTCAATATACACAGCGCTTTTTCAAACACTGAGAAATTCACTTTGTATCCTTCACTACTTGATTATAAACTTTTTGGACACTGATATTAAACTGTCCCAAAGTTCACTTTGTGTCGACGTTCACTACTTGATTATGATATTTTTGGATACTGATATTAAAGTGTCCCAAAGTTCACTGTTTGTGTCATACGCTGCTTGATTATGTTATTGTTATTGCTAATATCAAAACTAATTGAGATTTTAAATTTTCTTTCATCCACAGATGGAGAGGAGACATTACAGTCAGTTGAAAATGACGACGAACCCCGAGATAATGAACCCCTAAGAGAACAGGTCAGATAACAAATCTGCATCACAAGCTGTATAGGACCATTAAATAGTATCTTCCGAGACATTGTTCGCATCATTACACTTAATAATAATGTTTTCAGGCATTTGATAAAATATGTTGTACAATGTATGTCTTGTCTTCATCACTTCACAAATTCTGATAATAAGTCTTGTATCATACAGTCCACAGAATTGCTATCATTTTGACAGTTTTATTGACACACAGTATTTTATTTTTATTTTTTTACAGGACAGATTTCTTCCCATCGCAAATGTTGCAAGAATAATGAAGAAATCAATTCCAAAGTCTGGTAAAGTAAGTATCCCAAAATCTGACCAAACACAGTCAGGGGTAGAGAATGTTTAAACTCATTAGTCCAGACTCTTGCTTCTCAAAATGCAAGTAAATAACTAAAGAAACTGCTTGGTGTCAAATTGGATGAAAACATACATGAATTTTCATATTTTGCAAATAACAATCCATTAACTGTTTACTATTATTCAGAATCGTGAAATAAAATAAAATATACTGATATTGATGCTGTCCCAGTTAACTTTTGAAAAATAATATTTGTTCGTTTGAAAGTTTAAAGTAGACACATGTGGTGTTAATAGTATGCAGTATTCTTGTTCATTTTAGATTGCAAAAGATGCCAAAGAATGTGTTCAGGAATGTGTGTCAGAGTTCATCAGTTTCATTACCAGCGAGTATCCTTTGTTTAAATCGAAAATATCTATTATCTCCCTTTATTAGCATATACAGTTTATATTTATGATACTGATAAAAATTAAGTTGTATAATTTAAGTTGCGTTATTGATCAATGATAAAACAGACTTGTTATTTAGACTACTGGTGTGTCATTTTTGATACCATAGCTAAATTAAAAACTAAAATGATATATTTCTAAGCAACTAAATTTGTAAAGTTGAGCCTCAGACTTATCTAAACGTTTAAATGTTTAAATTTCTGTGTGTTTAGAAAAACCATGAACTTTAATAGTTTAAACTCCTTCAGTTTTTGGACAAAGACATAGAATTGAGGAGATTCAAGACAATATAGATATATATAAAGTTCCTGCAAATTCCTTGTATGTTTATTTGTCTTGTAAGTCATCATTCCTTATTGTAACAGTCAACCTTATTGTATATACCAGGGTATATTGCCATTCATACAGTGCACTGAATAAAAAAGGATTTTGGTAGGTTCTTGTAAGGGAAGTGTCATAGTAACGTGTATTGTAAATATTATAGTGGAAACCTTAACATTGTGAAGAGCTAGTGAGAGATGTCACCAAGAAAAGAGGAAGACAATTAACGGAGAAGACATTTTGTTTGCAATGTCAACCTTAGGTTTCGACAGTTATGTTGAACCACTGAAACTATACCTTCAAAAATACAGAGAAGTAAGTCGGTCTTTACACAGTAATATACCATGTTAATTGTCACTGTATTATAATATCTATTTAAACATGAACTTTATGAGAAAACAAGAAATATAAATCAGTAGTCAAAAGAATTTCATCTTCAATATTGAAAATCATTTTTGATATTCATTTTTGATATTCAATCATATTTGGTAAGTCCTTGCCAAGATTTTGGCTATTTCCTGGAGTCTCGAGTAACATCAATCTAGAATGATATTTTAGAATGATTCCAATCAAAACAGATTAACTTCATGGTAGATTGAATACAGTGTTAAGAACGTTTTTGTATTCAGTTTGTTATATTCATCTTGTGTGTACTAAATATACCAGTGTTTACTACATTTTTTATTTGTTTTTTTCATCCTCCAGTCTGCTAAAGGTGACAAGTCAGGACAGCTACCAGAGGAAGGTAGACTAGAAGATCTTTCAGAAGACAGTTTCAGTAAGTAATGTCTTATTAAATAGTGTGTTATTACATCTGTAATCTGTATTGGGATTTTTTCAGTGATTTTTTCCCCCACAAATATTTTCTTGCCATGTTATGCATGCTTCATTTTAAAAGACTGATAGTAAAAACAAAGTGGCCACCAAGTGTGTCGGGTTCCAAAGCCAAGCTCACCAGTATTAGCTATACAAATATGTCAACCATTTTGATTGCATCACTCAAGCTTTAGTGAATGCTTACACATTTTGATCAAACTTATAAGTGTAATCTAAGGGCAGGTATAAGAATACTTTGAATGAGTTTGAATTTCAGGAACCAAATGGTCAAGGTCACCATTTCTATTTTATAGATTAAAAAATTGGCTCTAATTGCATGGCAGCAGGTGCATTCTTATCTACAGACACTTATAGTTTATTTTTGATTAATTTTATATCAAAAGACAATGCAGTGGTTGAAACTCTGCAGTGTTGAAGTAGCATTTAACATGATGGCACTGTAAAGAGTGGAATGTTTACTTTGAGTTGCTACATTTATTGTTAATAACTTAATTATGATGTTATTACTTAACAGATCCCCACACATTACAAAGCAATATCTTGGCAACAGATCAACAGAACGTAATATACACAGCGACATATCCTTCAAACCAGGTAAGCTTTCAAGTCAAGGAATAGTACGTACATATCCTCCAAACCAGGTAAGCTTTCAAGTCAAGGAATAGTACATATCAGGATGATATTTACAAAGTGTGTGTATAAAATATATATCTACATTGATATGAAAGTTTGAAAATACAGCATTTTACAAGTCTTGACACATGATTCATGTCAAACATGAGAATCAACATGAGAATTAATATTGTGTTTATTATTACGATATGTAAAGGATGTTAAAAGTGCTGGTGACTCGAAACACTACTTCTCTGAATATCAGTATTTTTTAAAGTGCCTAGCAAGAATTTTATATCGGACCATGTAAAAAGTTTCAAATTAACAAAAAAACACTATTTGACTGTTGACCTACGGTTCCCACAGCTGTCAAATTGTGATACAATATTGGTTACTTTATTCAACATATGAAATGTCATCTACTTTGCTTTCAGATATCACAACAGATAACTTTCGGATGAAGAGGATACGTTGTTGAGATTTTTAGTGTCCTGTCCCTGTCTTTAAACTGTGGGAAAGTGATTTCGTTTTATCCTGGTGGGATTATTGCAATATTGAATTACAGAGTATGTTACATTGGTGAACTTACTCTTCACTTTCATACTATTATTTTTGTATGATCAGCGACGAACAATACAGAGTTGAGCCCCATAATCCAAAGTTACACCGATTGTTCCACTATCCAACAAGTATATATGGAGACAGAGTTTTAGTTTTTTCTGCTCAAAGTTGTTCCATTTATCCAGTCATTTCATGGGAACGAAGGCAGCTGAGTTAGGGTGTTCAATAAGACTGCTGTACATAAACTTGCAGTGGTGATTCCTGTATTCACCCAGGTTTAGTGGAACAGGCAGTACAATGTGCTTCACTATATACCTGCTATAAGAAACAGATGACCGTGGATTAGCTGCTAGTATATTTGTGCACATTTCAAAACCAGGATCAAAATTGTGATATCATGTTATTCTGTAAATGACAAATGCTTTGTGGAAGGACTATTTCTGTGTTTAGTGGAACTGGGCTGGGTCTATCCCTGGCAACCCGGTAGTGCATCCGTATGGTGTGTGTGTAGTGGAACTGGGCTGGGTTTATCCCTGGCAACCCGGTAGTGCATCTGTATGGTGTGTGTGTAGTGGAACTGGGCTGGGTCTATCCCTGGCAACCCGGTAGCCCTTTTGGTAGTTCATCCGTATGGTGTGTGTGTAGTGGAACTGGACTGGGTCAATCCCTGGCCACCCGGTAGCCCTATTGGTAGTGCATCCGTATGGTGTGTGTGTAGTGGAACTGGACTGGGTCTATCCCTGGCAACCCGGTAGCCCTATTGGTAGTGCATCCGTATGGTGTGTGTGTAGTGGAACTGGACTGGGTCTATCCCTGGCAACCCGGTAGCCCTATTGGTAGTGCATCCGTATGGTGTGTGTGTAGTGGAACTGGACTGGGTCTATCCCTGGCAACCCGGTAGCCCTATTGGTAGTGCATCCGTATGGTGTGTGTGTAGTGGAACTGGACTGGGTCTATCCCTGGCAACCCGGTAGCCCTATTGGTAGTGCATCCGTATGGTGTGTGTGTAGTGGAACTGGACTGGGTCTATCCCTGGCAACCCGGTAGCCCTATTGGTAGTGCATCCGTATGGTGTGTGTGTAGTGGAACTGGACTGGGTCTATCCCTGGCAACCCGGTAGCCCTATTAGTAGTGCATCCGTATGGTGTGTGTGAAAGTCCCGGTTTGGCTCAAAGACCAGCCATTTTCTCTTTCTTGTAACACTGTGCACTAGAATCAAGTGTTATGTTGAATTATGAATGCTTATCCTCACAATTAGATAATACTAGAAAACGTAACGTCATGCTGTCAGTTAATTGTGTTATCTGTATACGTACAACACTGATATGAGTAACGGGGTAGATTTATATCGCTGGCACACGAGTGTCTATTTATGCATAACAGAATCAATGTTGTTATTATTTTATTCGCTGATGAAAGCTGTTATTTTTTAACACAAGTACAACCAAATGTTACTTGTATAGCAGATATTATTTCGATCAAATTTATATTATCTTGCCATTAATGTATTCAAATGGATTGGTTATAATTTATGACAAAGGAGCTATGACATTGTACCATCTATTGTTTGTTCTGTAATATAACTAGTTATATATGGATATCTGTTAACTCTTTGTCTAGTTCTAATATAAAGGAATATCCATCTTCAAAATCCAAGGCTTCTTTGATTCTCTTGATACACATATCTTCTCCACACCCTCACACAGTATATATTAGCTGTTTGATTGGTTTCAGGTATAAAACAAACTTTTCCAGTCACTTGGTTGATACATATTACATGTACCTTCAAAGATTAATTTTAACTGTTATATCATATGTACAAATGTACTTCAAAGAATTGAACTAGTCTTGTATCATCCATAAAATGTTGTGTACAGAGTCTTTGATTTTGTCATGGCATATTCCAAGAGTGTAGGGGAATTCCAAGAGTGTAGGGGAAATAGGAGTGTCTCTGATTTCGGAGATTATGAAAGTCTTGGTCTGCAGTCTCATGGTTGATATACACAGATATAACTGTCCTGTACTGTGGTATCCCATATTGGTTACATCAAAATGACATGTGCATTTATCTTTTTCATGTTTTCATCAATCCAGTTTCATCCTTATCCCATTCAATCATTTTTCCTTTCTGCATTCTGTCTGCTACTTTCTTCGGCTCTGATCTGATATACATGTAGATAGTACAACTCCTGACAGAAATGATCTGACATCTCCATAATGATGATAAGAAATACTTTTAGCTAGCTAATTATGTGCCATTCCTTTATTTATTGATTAAGTAATGGGCAGTCATGATGTGGTGGGAAAATCATTTTCTATATGTACCATATCACAACTGTGTGATTTATTGCCAGCCTCATTCTGTGTGGATGAAGCCTGGTAACAGAAGCATTAGTATTTCTTGGTACACGCATACAGTATTGGAAAAATAATCTTCATATCTCGTGTTTTAATAATAACATTGTAATAACCTATAGATACACTGTTGTTATATATGTACAATAGGTAAACAAAGAATGTGTCATCATTTTCCATGAGGATAGAATATCATGTTTATTAAAAAATTAAGCTTGCACATGATTATGTATGCGCTTAATAGTAACTTAACTCCAGATTATATAAATACTACACGGCAGGCTCATTTAAAGATCGAAGGGTAGATTTATATGAAGCTGCCCATTAACTCATTCACCCCTAAAGACACTTTTGAACTCTTCCATTTCAAAGGTTGGAATAGTTCATTATGAAATTTCAAGGGTGAGTTAATGCTTAAAACTTGTATATTGTTATATCTTCAATAGATTTATGCGGCTGTGACCAAACAGATCTATATTTGGATTAGAACTATCCCATTTATAATTATTATTTCATTAATTAGCTGACAATTCAATTTCACCTTGTGACATGATGAGTACAGCTATGGGTGTGTAATAGCATAGTTGAGAAAGTCCTGCAGTGTAGTAGAATATTGTGGGTTGTTTTCCCCAAGGTCTTGATCAAACATGTGCAAACACTTGAGTTATTTCATTTGAGGGCAGTATTTAATCAATGATTGCATTTATATGTTGTTTAAAAAGATGAAATACCTTAGATTTTCTTTCCTGACGATTACCATTTTTTTCCTGCTGTTATGTATATTGCTTAATTTTAAAAGAGAAAAAAATATTCAAACATCCTAAAAAAGTTGGTGCTTTTACCCAATAAAGGGACATGTTTATACAAATTGTATCTAAATGTTGACTTTCATGTAAAATCATGCAAATAAAATAGCATCACTGTGAATGTATGTTAAATCTCATATTTATAATTTATAGATCTATATGATGAAAGTGTTCTGGAATATGTGTCTGTTTCTTATGAGATTAATTAAACTTGTCCATCAGTTTTGATTTTACTCAAATGAAAACCACAAGACTTGTTTCATCAGTCTTGTGTGAAGAATATTTAAATACTTTATAGCATACACTGGTTCAAATTCAGTAATTACCTACAATTATATACTCTTATAAGATTGTCTCCAAAACTTTGTTAAAAGAAAGAAAAATAGTGTACATTTTCCTTTGGATTGTCCGTGACCTTGACCTGTCGACTACAGAATAAACACCATACATGCATGTAGTCAGAATTCATCCTTGTACTTTTTAACATATCCAGCCATTGAAAAATAAATGCTTAGACAAGCAGGACTAACCTAACCTTTGACCCCCACGTCTGACCTTGATATTGTTGATGGGTGACGTCTATATTCCACTTTGTAGGAGGCACGGAAGTCTAGTGGTAGAATGCCGGGCTCTTGACCAAAGGGTTGTGGGTTAGAGTCACGCTACTGCACTGTGTTGTATCTTTGAGCAAGATACCTTACTCCCCTTGATCCAGTCTAGTCTACTCAGCTGTAAATGAGTATGTGGTTGGGCAGTGCTAGAACTGTTGAATTGTAAGCTGTGAGCACCAAATGGTAGCACCGGCTGTATGCTCCCCAGGGAGTTGAGAAAGGTATTGGCTGGTTGCAAAGGCCCTATAACCACGGATAATAATTTGTGAACCGCTTTGAGACGACCTATGAACTATTCATAGGTCGTGATAAAGCGGTATATAAGAACCTCGAATTATTATCAAATTATAAATGTAGTTATTGGCTTTGTGGTTGCTGCAACAAGCACCAGATGGAATGACTTACTCGCGGACACCTTAGCAGTACTTACATGGATGATCCCAAGTACACAGGCAAATTATAATTAAGTCGTGAAGGTTGGTAAAAGTTGAGCATTTCAAAGCTTATTGCTCCGACAAAATATATTTTCAAAACGCCTGTCAGTGACCTTGGAGAAGGGAAGCAGAGAGTGGCGTGCCACAGGCTCTAGTCACAATACATCCATATATAAAGTTTTATAATTACATTTCCCTGTGGAAAGTTAATGTCAATATAAATATTGGAAACACATGACCTTAGGCATTTGTGGTATGGAAATTATTTAGTCCTTGCCCTGTATTCATGAAACCATTCTCGTGCTCAAACTTGGAATCTGTGCTCAAGTCACATTTTCTGTTACAGTGATAAATTAATGAAAAATCACATTTTGTCAATGATTTGGATGAATTTTGCAAAGATTAACTGCAACATACATTTTAAATTATTACAATTGACTTTTTGACCGTGTCACGTGACTAAAACGTCATGCTTGAGCATGAGAACGGTTTCCTGAATACGGGCCCAGGTGAAGGTGGCACTACTATCATAACAGGCAGACAAATAAGATACAGGTATGTCAAAAGAGTACAATAAATAGAAAAAGTCGAAGGAATCTTTATATACATGTATCCGTTATGGACCGGGAGACGAAGACGGTGTGGAAATACCTTTTATCTTTAGTGTTCCAAGGGTCTTTAATTTTAATTAGTATGAACACGGAATAAGTGAAGTCCCCAGGGGTTGACAGGACTCTGAGGCAATTATTGTAGCATAAGTGGATCAAAACTGTTTCTATGTCATGAACAGGATTTTCAGTCCCCATTGGCTAGGCCAGATTTTTGAGTCAATTCGTGGAAGCATGGATGTATTCGTCTCTTCATCCCAAACAAATATATACGTAAGTGGGGATCTCTGCCATCCCTAGATATGATTGAGGACTAGGTCCATTGTGGCGAGGTAGGACTCCTGGGCCAATCCTGGAAGCACAGTATGTGGTGATATAGTGAGGATCTCGATTGGTTTTGAGAAATACAGTTTTAAAAACCAAAATTCATGTTTTGTCGCCAACCTCATCGGGGGATTTGAACAAACTTCATGATGTTGTGATCCCGTGGCCAATAGATACTCTTCGAGGTAATTTGGTTAAAATCCCTTTACAGGTACTGAAGGAGTCGGATCTTAAAGGACTACCAATATTTCCCCTATTGAGATCCCGTCCTTCGCCCCTCTGACTCACTGGCTAGCATGATTTCCTCTGTTGGCTCGGTCTTGCGTACTCATGATGTTTCAATCTAGGATTGGTGTTATACAATATAGGAGTCATCCAGAAAGTGTTAATCGGATAGGACTGCTTCATTGTGTATCGAATCCTAAGGATTCATTCCCAGTAGGTCAGAGGTAATTTATCGGACATGAAGACATGTACAAATTGGAAATAATTAAATTATTGTTCCACTAAGCCCGGTGAGCGATTAATTGGTATAGATTCATCCCGTAAGTCAATATATTTAAAACGTAACTAAATACAATATCTTTTCAATATTTAATTATGAAAATATTACAATTATGAATACAATACAAATTAACTCGTATGTTTTGAGTATCGGTATATTGATCCAGTAGTTTTTTGTTTAAACATTTTCCAAGAACAAGATATTTTGGCAGTTAAAGTTGCATACATTCTTCTGGTAATTTGTGATCAAAGTTAGTTGCTTTCCAGCTAGCACGGATCAGCTAGTTCAACGTTTATAAATGAAGTGTTTGTTGTTATACACATGTACATATTCAAATCACAGGCTACCTTACACACAAATTATTAATAACAGATCTACATCACAAACAGTAATACCTAGATCATTGGTGTCGAAACATGTATACATGTGATATTATTTGTGGCGGGGTTATCTCCCCTAGTTGTCTTAAACTATCCTCAGCTGTTTTTAAAGCAGTTCATTTGTTGGATACCTGCTAATGTGTGTCAGTTAATTAAAATAGTCCAAATTACACTTCAAAAAATCTAACGCTTTAGGAAAGGAGATTCATTTAGATAACATACATCCTTAATTACGCTAGAAGCACATAACCTTACCATTCACTGGATTAAAATAGTGTCGATATAAAAGTAGAAACGAAATGTGGCGGTCGATGTAATGTGTTAAAGTCTGTTTTAAAGCCTCCTTTAACCAAGGTTAGAGAAAGCATCAGGCGTCAAATCGGCGTTATTTGAGTGTCGCTCTGACACAACGTCGGCGATTTCTGCTTTCCCAAGTTCCTTCAGTGCTCTGTCCAATTCTTTCACCTTTTCCCGCTCCTTTACTCCAGCGCGCATGTTCTTCCAGTGTATCAGACATTTGCGCGTTGTTTCTGATCGCAGTGATTCGTTAGCGTCTACGAGTCCACATTCAGACGCACCGTTGGCGATATTGACAATGTCTGTGTTTGGGACGTTAAGGTACATGGTCAACACAAGTCCATTTAGGTCTTCCTGGCCGATCTCCTTGGCCAGAATGGCGAGGCTGCTGTCCTTCAGCACTGCAGACTCCTTCGTCTTCGTTGCTGTCGCCACTGAAAACGGCAAATATAACACATGAATTAGATTTAGTATGTAAACTCGTGATAAACTCAAGAGGATCCCACCAAGAAAACAGGGTTCAGACACAAAAGATCCTGACATTCTTTGATATAAAAGAAACACGCGAGTGTTGTAGGACTAGTAAATACCCAGTGTTTTTCGGACTAGTAGATACCTAGTGTTGTAGGACTAGTAGATACCCAGTGTTGTAGGACTAGTAAATACCCAGTGTTTTTCGAACTAGTAGATACCCAGTGTTGTAGGACTAGTAAATACCCAGTGTTGTAGGACTAGTAAATACCCAGTGTTTTTCGGACTAGTTGATACCCAGTGTTGTAGGACTAGTAAATACCCAGTGTTGTAGGACTTGTAAATACCTAGTGTTGTAGGACTAGTAGATACCTAGTGTTGTAGGACTAGTAGATACCCAGTGTTGAAGGACTAGTAAATACCCAGTGTTGTAGAACTAGTAGATACCCAGTGTTGTAGAACTAGTAAATACCCAGTGTTTTTCGGACTAGTAAATACCCAGTGTTTTTCGGACTAGTAGATACCCAGTGTTTTTCGGACTAGTAAATACCCAGTGTTGTAGGACTAGTAAATACCCAGTGTTGTGGGACTAGTAAATACCCACTGTTGTGGGACTAGTAAATGCCCAGTGTTGTGGGACAAGTAAATACCCAGTGTTGTTCGGCCTAGTAGATACCTAGTGTTGTAGGACTAGGAAATACCCAGTGTTGTACGACTAGTAAATACCCAGCGTTGTGGGACTAGTAAAAAACCAGTGTTGTAGGACTAATAGATACCCAGTGTTGTAGAACTAGTAAATGCCCAGTGTTGTGGGACAACTAAATACCCAGTGTTGTAGAACTAGTAGATACACAGTGTTGTAGAACTAGTAAATGCCCAGTGTTGTGGGACAAGTAAATACCCAGTGTTGTGGGACTAGTAAATACCCAGTGTTGTGGGACAAGTAAATACCCAGTGTTGTGGGACTAGTAAATACCCAGTGTTGTAGAACTAGTAAATACCCAGTGTTTTTCGGACTAGTAAATACCAAGTGTTTTTCGGACTAGTAGATACCCAGTGTTGTAGGACTAGTAAATACCCAGTGTTGTAGGACTAATAGATACCCAGTGTTGTAGGACTGGTAAATACCCAGTGTTGTGGGACTAGTAAATACCCAGTGTTGTAGGACTAATAGATACCCAGTGTTGTAGGACTAGTAAATACCCAGTGTTATAGGACTAGTAGATACCCAGTGTTGTAGGACTGGTAAATACCCAGTGTTGTGGGACTAGTAAATACACAGTATTGTGGGACTAGTAGATACCCAGTGTTGTAGGACTAGTAGATACCCAGTGTTGTAGGACTAGTAGATACCCAGTGTTGTAGGACTAGTAAATACCCAGTGTTGCAGGACTAATAGATACCCAGTGTTGTAGGACTAGTAGATAGTCAGTGTTGTAGGACTAGTAGATACCCAGTGTTGTAGGACTAGTAGATACCCAGTGTTGTAGGACTTGTAAATACCCAGTGTTGTTCGGACTAGGAGATACCTAGTGTTGTCGGACTAGTAGATACCCAGTGTTGTAGGGCTAGTAAATACCCAGTGTTGTATGACTAGTAGATACCCAGTGTTGTGGGAATAGTAAATACCCAGTGTTGTATGACTAGTAGATACCCAGTGTTGTTGGACTAGTAAATACCCAGTGTTGTAGGGCTAGTAGATACCCAGTGTTGTGGGACTAGTAAATACCCAGTGTTTAAGGACTAGTAAATACCCAGTGTTGTAGGACTAGTAGATACCCAGTGTTGTTAGACTAGTAAATACCCAGTTTTGTGGGACTAGTAAATTCCCAGTGTTGTAGGACTAGTAAATACCCAGTGTTGTGGGACTAGTAAATACCCAGTGTTGTAGGACTAGTAAATACCCAGTGTTGTAGGACTAGTAGATGCCCAGGGTTGTAGGACTAGTAAATACCCAGTGTTGTGGGACTAGTAAATACCTAGTGTTGTACGACTAGTAGATACCCAGTGTTGTAGGACTAGTAGATACCCAGGGTTGTAGGACTAGTAAATACCCAGTGTTGTAGGACTAGTAGATACCCAGTGTTGTGGGACTAGTAAATACCCAGTGTTGTAGGACTAGTAGATGCCCAGGGTTGTAGGTCTAGTAAATACCCAGTGTTGTGGGACTAGTAAATACCTAGTGTTGTACGACTAGTAGATACCCAGTGTTGTAGGACTAGTAAATACCCAGTGTTGTAAAATGGTACCTATTGTTAAATCTATAGCAATATGTATTACGCGAGAGTTCGGTTTGATAGGTGTATTCTAGAACTAAATACCAACTGTGACGGGGTTGGGTTTGTTCTATAACTACCAGACACCCATTCACGTTGGGGTGGGTTTTTAAAAGGTTTACAAATAATCTAGAAATGTACTATTATTTTAAGGTGAATAAATCAACTATCGGATTACCTTACTCCGAATAAATTTACAACTTGTCATGGCTGTACAAATCACCGCCGGGGCTTTTGTAATGAAATAAATATGAATAATACTGCGGTTTAAACACACCAGGACAGAATAGCAGATCCATTTGACACTAAAGCAAACAAACAGAACCCGAGGAGAAGTTAAAACAAAGGGTTGCCATCAATAGTTAAATCTATAGCCTCTCATTAGATATTTCCGTTCAAGTTCAGTATTGTTAAATTTCAACTTCACTCTGAACCAGCATCTTCCGAAAAATAAATTTGATAGCATCTGGCACGAAACACATGTGAGCTTATTGGATGGTGCGGCGCCTTTCGTCCGACCGTCCCTCCGTCCTCTCCAACATTATACATTAAAAACTTCTTCTATTAACCATGAGGCCTAATGTAAAGACATTCGGCCACGAGCACGCTTGGATGAGTGTACTTTACCCAATGTCAAGGTTACAAAAGAGCAAATGAATCCGTTAGTATTCGTTTGTTTTATATCAACTTTATTGAAATGCTTTGACCTTGACCTACTTTGAACGTTCAACATACGTGGCGAACGATAAAGGCCCATAGGGCCTCTTTTAACTTTATAAAGAGCAAATGAATCCGTTAGTATTCGTTTGTTTTATATCAACTTTATTGAAATGCTTTGACCTTGACCTACTTTAAACGTTCATGCAGATTCATTTGCCCACAGCATAACATACGTGGTGAACGATTAAGGCCCATAGGGCCTCTTTTAACTTTATAAGCCGAAGTTACGTGTTTACGATTGAAAGTCAACGACAACGACTTACTTTTCTTTTTCTTTGGATCTCGGGGGCCCGGCATATTTTTTATATTTTAAAGAATATTGTCCGTGGGTACCTTTGGAGTGTACAATCCAACAACGAGAAATGGACGAGAAATAGACGATATGGGCTAATATATATTCACGTCACAAAAATAATTCATTAAAATCCAACCTATTCGTCATACACTTATCGACTATGGAGAGAATGACTTCCACAAAGATTCTCTGGTCAGAATACCGTGAATGGAGATTTTGTCCACTCAGATCAAAATTCACACAATAAATCACTTATTTAGATCCAGAAAACACGTTCACTTTACAAAAAGAATCCGTTGTCTTCAAAATAGTTACGTAAATCCGTCGTGGAAGTGGCTTAAGACATATACGTGGTCCTCAGTGAGCAGACAACTGTTGATGGAGCGCCTATCAATACTAACAAGAGGCGCCTTGGCGACAGCGAGACAGACCTGCTCTGTCAAGGGGTGTACAGCCGCTCTGTGTTTGTAATCGACGTGGTGATTGGTCTCGTGTCAATACTCGTCTTCAGTATTAATTAAAATGTACATATTTTTACGTAAATAACATAGGAAACCAGTTTATCAGACATTTATTGATTTTATACAATCGTATCGGCGAGCTTTGAGTGAAACAGTAAATGTACGGGACATTCTGTGACACTGTAATAATCTATGTAATCTCCATCATCGCGGCCAGCGATGTTGTAGGAGGCATACAATCCATTAACTGTTGTGGACAAACGGGCCTGGTGGATTTAAAGATTACTACATGTGAATTCACGAAAAGCTTCAAAGACATGAGTTTTGAAATCGACTAATTGCATTATTTAGTTAGAAAGCTCATAATCCATAACTTCTATAGGTTGAAGCGAAACCAATATCCCGAAGTTGATTTATTGATCTTTAAAAGCATGAACAATAACTAACATAAAATCAATATTTATAGTTGAAATGAGAGATTTAATTAATTTGTTCACATTCCATATAACTCAGTAAACGTAATCTGGTTTTAAGTATTAGAAATAGAGTCGTACACGGGGTATTAGAAATAGAGTCGTACACGGGGTATGCCAAAACCATCTGTTTCGCCAGGCTGTACCTGATGATTCCATTGACATATACCGTGGGTATAAGTGGACGTTTCAGACCCCAGTTTTGCTGATTTAATAATTTCGACTTAATCGTTCTTCATCAAGAGCAACTTTTCTTCCACAATACCAAATACCCTTGGGAAGAAGGTTCATTGTTCTATAACACGAGCTCATCATTTTAACACGAAGAAAATATTCCTTGAAGGAAAACAAAGTCAGCAACAGAACGCCAAAACGGGAGGGAAGACAACACAAGATAGGGAGTTCAATATGAAACCAAACTTTTGAGGAAAAAAACCAAGAGAATACCAAATTGTCAACACAGTTGTATTTGGAATCAAAATCGATTAAATCATGGCAAAATATTTACATGGAGATCACTGAAAAAGTACAAATAGAATAAGACCTTGCGTTCCAGAAGGACAAGCGTCTTCTGATTCGTCGATGACACCAAATACGATGTCCCGTGTAGAGACTTGTATACACAGGGGCGCGCTACATGCTATAACATAAATGGGCGTCACAGTAATAATAAAGTAGTATATATGCTGTGACTCCGGTTTATATTTGACATGTGTCCCTGTGCATATATGGGTTGGTTTCGTCAATGTACGTATATATCCTCGGCATTGCAAGGAATACGAAAGGGGAAATGGCAAAATGTAGGTTTACTGTTCAAGTTTGACGATTCCACGGCATTTTAAAAAGGATAGGGCGGAGATAGGCCTTTGTAGCCACTAATGATAGTACATGTACCATCCAACACATTGAGTCTTCATACTTTGAACCGTTGTTCAAATATTGCTTTCTATATATTTGTTAAGAGGTCTCGAAACAGTTTCTTAGTACTATCTAATCTGTATGTACAAACTTAAAGTCAGATTGATTTGTGATGCAAGAAGTTGACAATGGAGTGTTGGCATCCCACAGTGTGATGTTCCTACAAAGCAATCGAATACCGATATTCTGCTCTAGTTCTCCCAGTGTATTAATACATTTGAAGCAGGCCAATTGAATAATTTCATATTTTAAATCCTATGGCTGAGTTGATTGGTACCCTAGGCAAAAACATACGTAGCGGTGTGCCGAAATATTGCACAATTAAAAAAAAACGAGTTTACATTGATCCTTTTACTTTCGCCCGACTGTGCTGTCGAAACTTCTCTTTATGTGTGATTGATGGACAAATAAACCATTCCGAGATCGGTAAACACCGGCGGACAGACAGCCGTGTGTTCGTGGTACAGGAAATTACGTCAAATGTGTATTGAGCCATACAACATAAACACCAACACTCATGTCACCCTGATCGGGGAGATTTAATATAAGAAACAGATTAAACAAACCCTTCTCAAATCAAATTTGTAGCTGGGAAAATCTTGGAGTGTTCACATTCCAAGACACTCTGTTGGGAGTGTTAGCACTACAGTGTAAGCATATATCGATTTCACGAGATCCCGGGCCATTACGGGTTAGATGTTCCGGGCAGATAGCGGCCACGGTACAATCAAGTCATTGTTTACTCATGAATTTTACATTAAAGGTAAAAATGGATTATTGTTTGTAAGAGTTAATAGTACAATGGTGTTATTCAGACCCACCTTCCTCTGTCATGGTCCTCCTCGCTGAAGAATTACGAAGAAAAAAAATCCGAGTACACGGCTAGCACTCTTCAGTAGAGAATATATAGGTATATTTATAGGTTATTGAGTCGGAGCGTTTTGACAACAAACAGCATAGCAACAGCGCCGTTGAGCCCTAAACTCCTATCAGGTTTTGTATATAGGATTTACGTCCCCTGTTACAGACGCGTGTATACATACAGATACAGGTAAACGTACATGTATAAGTGGTCACAGGTAAGCGTACAGGTATATAGTCAATACAGGTAAGCTATACATCGTATTGTTCGGTGAATCAATTAAAGCCCAACTACTGCAGGTTGTTATTCTCCTTATTTCCTCCAACTTTGAAAAAATACATAATATATGAAAAATAAATATAATGACATATTTTAGCTACTTCACAATACGAACATATTTAAATTTATATTTATTTCAGTTAAACTTTTACTGCAATTCGCATCCAAACAAGATTACATGATATGGATATAACTGCAAATAAGCCGAATACAAACATATTGTACCTATATATAAGCATAATTTTGATACTAAGCACATGCTTTGTAAATCCATTGTCCTCAGTTCAAAAGACTTTTTAATGAAGAGACCCAAACATTGCAAAGATATTGGCTCATTAGATGATATCCTTTGTAAATTGTGCATGTCAGTTAATGATGTAATTGTCATATTTATTTCAAAAATAATTTCCTAGTGTCGGAGTAGTACATACAACAAAAACGAAATGTACTTCGTATTCTAGTGTGTTGTTACAGTTCTTACAAGACGGGGTTGTCGAGTATTCTTTAGCTCTGCCCGTTTGGATCTTTCGGGTATGATTACTTATTCTCAGTTTTGTTATCGGTTTGTCTTTGTTGAAAATTTAGTCTGGTGAGGCTGATTTCATACTTAGTCTGTTAAACAACATATATATTTGTACAACACAATATCATTTATATAAATTTAAAACATAAGAGGCCCTAATATCAAACCTTGAGGAAGACCAGCCTTGCTATCTGCCAAGTATGATTCCACCCTGTTAATTATACCTATTTTGTTTTCTGTTTTCTGTGTGTACACACAACCTATACAAACTGGCATATTTCCAGACTCTTGGAAAATAGCTTATGTTATTCATGTACATAAAAAGAACGAAAAGAATGACGTGAACACTTATCGCCCTATTTCTCTTTTAAGTATTATTGGAGGGGTGTATGTTCACAATTTTTTTTTCATGAGTATAATTAAGTTACAAAATGCCAGTCTGGATTTCGCCCCGGCGATTCCACAGTAAATCAATTATTGGATATTACAAATTATTTGAGAAGGGCAGTTGACTCGGGAAAAGAAGTAAGAACTTTGTTTTGTGATATAAGCAAGGCATTTGACCATGTGTGGCACAAAAGCCTTATATACAAACTTATTAATATTGGATTAGGCGGTAAAGAGATTCAATGGTTCAAAAACTATTTAACAAACAGAAAACTAAACGTTATAATTAATGGAGTGGAATCATAATTGGCAGATATCAAGGCTGGTGTTCCTCAAGGTTCGATATTAGGGCCTCTTATGTTTTTAATTTATATAAATGATATTGTTATTGATATTGGCTCTGTAATTAAGCTTTTCGCTAACGACACCTCGATTTATATTATAGTTGATACGCCCTTCTTGGCAGCTGAACGACTAATTAATGACTCTCCCAATCATCCTTTACTATATCTTAACAATGCCCCAATAGAAAATGTGAGCTGCCACAAACATTTAGGTGTTACACTGTTTGAAGATTGTAGTTGGTCTATGCATGTTGATGACATTATCAACAAGGTGACGATGAAAATAAACCTTTCTCGGAAAACATGTTTTACCCTTGATAGAAAAAGTTTACAAATATAAGACTTTACATTTATAAGATCTATTTTGGAATGTGCTGACGTCGTCTGGGACAATATAACTATTGGATATGTAAATAAGCTTGAGAAAATTAACCAGGAGGCAGCGAGAATATTATGTGGTGCTAAAAAACTTACAAACCTATATAAGTTGTATATAGAAACCAGAAGGGAACATTTATGTGAAATAAATAAAATAAAAACATAAATTGACACACATTTTTGAAATGCTTCATCGTCTCACTCCTGATTATCTTTCCAAGCTTGTACCTCCTAGCATGCCTAAAATGCATAACTACAGCACTAGGCATGGTAACGATTTTGCAGGTATCAGATTCTCTTCTGAGAATAATATTCCGTATGAGATTCGTTTTCCTATCTCGACCAAAACTCTAAGAAACGTCCCCCTGAATATTATTATGTAGGATCGAGACAATGTCAAATATATCATACTAGACTACGTCTCGGATGCAGTTCTTTAAAACGTCATCTTTTTGACAGAAATCTTGTTGACAATCCCTTATGTATTATTTTGTGTATAAAAAGGTACTGCTACTCAAAATTTTATCAAATCAACAAGAAGATTTACAAGCAATTAGAATTTAACTACATTGAGATATCATTTAAAATTAACTATTTTCTTTATCCCTAATATATGTATCATGTTCTTTCTTTCCTTCTAAACAGTTTCTTATGTACATATTTAGGCTATCACTGCAAAGTTATATACTGTACATGTATTATCAGCTAAGATTGTTGTGAACGATGAGAAGGACTATGTATAAGTACAATAGTACTTGTTTCCCAATCATCATAATGAAATGTCTTTGTAATTGTACATGTTAATTGACATGAATAAAATAAGGTTTAAACTTAACACAACCTCAGGGTAGTTGGGTGACGCAGTGGATAGTCTCAACTGCTAGTGTTACGTCACACCAAAGAACCCTACAACACTAAGTATAAATCAATGCATTTAGTAGTTATGTCTTCTTTTATTCTTAAGAGCGACAATTCAGATGCTTCCGATCGTCCTTACATTTGTTGAAATTTCTGAAAAGAAAAAAACCCCACATTAACATAGACATTTCGAAACATTTTCTTCAGGTTGGTAAGTATAGTTTGTATACGGGTCAATATAGCTCAACCAGTAAAATTGATTGTGTGACGTTTCGATGACTAATACGATAACCAGTAAAGCATATCATGTGTTAAATAAGTGCATGATCACAGTCAAATAGACAAATCGAGCCAGCTATACTTTAATGTACGAAATGGTGACCAAATCGAAAAATCGAGCCGAAATCGCATCATTTTTATTGGTTCTAAGCAAGAATGAAATGTTCAGTTCTATGTAAACGGTTAATGAACCTTATGGAAAGTTTTGTTCAGAAGTTCACACTGTTGTGTGTGACATTGTCCTTTCAAAGTGAGGCTGTTGTTTGACATATTTACTAACACAGCACAGTACCTATTCGACATCGATTGATATGCCGATGGCACACAGATTTACATGGTCATCAAACCACAGGGCAGTTGGAATACAGCCTCAGAAAGTCTGGAAGCTTGTCTGACATATATCAGTATCTGGATGAACACCAACATGCTTAAGCTTAATCAGGAAAAGACGGAACTAATTGTCTTTTCCCCAAAGTGTCAGCAAACAATAGCTCTCCAGCTCAAGGTCGGTGCCAGAACTATTGAGACTGTTCCAGCTGTTAAAAACATAGGGGGTATACTTAGATAGTTCACTGAACATGGAGAAACAAGTGAACGCTATTGCCAAATCCTGTTACTACCAGATCAGGAACATCGGCTGTATTCGGCAGTTTATAACTGCAGATGCATGCAAGATTTTGGTTCATTCACTTGTTACCTCTCGGTTAGATTATTGTAACGCCCTGCTCTGTGGTATATCTGACAAACTAACTAGCCGTCTGCAGAGGGTCCAGAACACTGCAGCACGGCTAGTTACTCGTACTCGAAAAAGAGAGCACATCACACGTTGCACTGGTTACCTGTACGATACAGGTCGCAGTACAAATTTCTGGTGTACACATACAAGGCACTGAATGGAACATTTCCTCAGTACCTACAGGAGCTTGTTACCCTGTATCAACCGTCACGATCACTGCGGTCGGAGTTAGAATCTTTGTTGCGAGTCCCAAAATCTCGTACTGTGACCTTCGGAAACAGAAGCTTTGGGAGGGTTTCGGCTACGTTGTGGAATAGCTTACCATCTGCTATTAGAAAGTCAAATACCATGGCCACGTTCAAGAGGAACATCAAAACTCACTTTTTCACGTCTGCGTTTTAGAATCCTTGCAAAGCCGTCATGTAAATACCACCCTTTTATTTGTTCAATTATGTGCACATTGCTTGCTTAAATATATAAAAGTGATTGTAAGCCTTTGTGTTTTGTTTTCACAATGATAACCATTACTATTATCCATATGTTGTAAAGCGCTTTAGAGTAATTTTACAAATTATATAGGGCGCTATATAAATGTTGTATATTAT
>NW_018408382.1:65692-165351 GCF_002113885.1 Mizuhopecten yessoensis | reverse complement strand
CACGTTTCCAACATAATAATGATTACCTAGGTCGCATTTACCGGAAGTGCAGAAGCCTGTACTTTCACACAGGGTTGGTGGCGGAGCTGGTGTCTGGGTTTGAACGACTGTAAATGTGATATACTGTAGTTATGCAGTAACAAATGTGTGGTCGGTAAAATGTTTCATTAATATATTTACAAACTCACACGCGAGCGCAATAAATCTAATCCTATTTATAGAAAAAACTCAATTGTTATTTTTTGTATTCTACTATTTCAAACATCATTCGAAATATCGCTGGTAAGCTCTTTTTTTAAACTTGAAAAAACAAAATTCATTTTGAACGAGTTTATCTTGCTACATGCAACAAACATCATTATTTATGAGCGTAATATATACCTGATCTTTACGTCTATAAATTAAAACAAACATCTCTACTCTGTATTCTTAAAAAATACAACTAACTTTCTATCGTGATGAATTGAATCCTACCTGAAGGTGCTGAATCTACTACCGTGTGGTGGTGGTTGTGTATTGCACTAGCACCTGCTACAATACCAGTCCCAGCTGCTAAGCCCAAACCGGCCCCTATTGCAGTTTCAGCTGCAGCCCCTGCAAATAGCTCTCCGAACAAGGATCCAAGCCCAAGCAGAGCTACCGCGAACTGTCTCTTCTTCTGTTTCTGCTCCGTTTCGTCTTTAGCCAGGGTTGTACTAAGTGTGGCTACCACCAAGCAAATAACAAGGGTCTGTTTCTTCATCTTTTTTCTGTAATAAAATCAATGGGATTAAACTTTTTTTGCTTGAATATTTTAATCCCTTTGTTATCATATTTTAGTAACCTTTGACCTTGTCAGATTTTTTAAAAACACTCTCCCTCTACAATTCCACCTGAATTACTAGCCATACGTGACTACTCTTATCACACTGCTGTATGTACATAGCGAAAAAACATGTATTAGGGAAAGTTCTTAAACATTTTCATTGCCAGCTTTGAAAACTTACACCTCTAATTGTCGAAAAGCAATATGTCAATTAATTTACGCGGAATTACCCTTGATAATTTGTCATTATGCTGTGGTAGGGATAATACACTAGTAGATTGCTAAAAGTTTGTGTGACGTTTCGATGACTAATTAGAAAAAATGACCAGTAAAGCATATGAGATGACCATGAAATTAACAAGTCGGTACAGCTACACTTTAATGTGCAAAATTACAATCAAGTCGGTTAGGCTTCACTTTAATGTGAAAAACTATAATCAAGTCGGTTCGGCTACATTTTAATATGCAGAATTACTATCAAGCCGGTTCGGCTACACTTTAATGTGCAGAATAACTATCAAGTCGGTTCGGCTACGCTTTGTTTTAAAATATTGACAATATAAATACTTACATAATGCAATTGACGAAAATATAAGGAAGTATAGTAACATTATGTTACCTAATCAAAGAGATGGGTATCTTTTGTAATTATATTGTCGCAATTTCTATTGACTGTATCTTGTATTCGTTTCCCAACCAGACACCGTTTTAAAAAAAATGACGATAAGAGCATTTAGCCATTATACTTCCTTTCTCAATACACCAGTAGTAAATAATTATTGTTCCTTATTCCTAGCTACATTTGTGTACTTATAATGAAGAAATTAAGGTAAAAATCAAATACTTCTTTAATATATACAATTCACGAAAACGAAGAGTACCGACTGGATGCAAAAAGGCTGGAGAGTAAAAAGGAAGATGGTTACAGTTACAAAATAACTAGAATGTTGTTAAAAGTGTTTAAAAGACATTGAATATTTTTTCCGTTTCAGACAATGTATATATGCTTGTTTATCATAAAATTATAATCTGCTTTGAATTAAAAATAACAGAAATCAATTAACATATGAATGAGTTATCACATAGCACATTTGATGTTTCTGATTTCATATCTAATACACATATATAATATCTAATATCTAATCTAACACACAAAAACACTACTTTTTGCCAACAATGTCACGAAACAAAACATAAAGTACAAGTCTCGTAAAGGGATAACAATGATAGTTATACAATGAAAATTATGTGTAATCTTTAAGTACATGTATTCTGCATTCTGCTGGGAAATTGTGTAAGTAAAAACAGTTTTTGTATGTGTTATTTTTCACATAATTATATATAGACTTCTCATTATATTCCTTTCATTGTTAAAGTCTTGTGTTGCAGTAAATATAGTCTTGTTTTCTCTCTCATTAAAATAGCGCAAGATGCATCATTAAAGTCTCTCTATTCATTACCCCCTTAAACGTACAATAGAGCATGGTAGTACAAAACTTACTGTATAACGTATTTCTCTCACTAAAAGCGTCGTCTCAGTCTGACGTCAATTCTCTTATTTTCGCTTTATATAGTATTTAAAAGGAAGAGAAAGTTGACATCCTCGAGATAAAGTGCTCGTAAACACGTTCGAAATAAAACCATCTGTTTATGTGTTTGTACTACCTTGACCATTACCAATCCCGTGCACTACAGAAACAGTATCCTTCTGTTCTATATCCATTTGTGGGCGGTAACGTTTGGAATACAACCATATGTAGAGTGTTTCTACTTCCTTGATAATTTTAAATGGTATCAGAAAATTTTCGAACCGCATATATATACATTGGAGTTTGGACACTTGCGATTATTTTACTAGGTTTTATGGCGATGAGATCAGTATTGACAATAACGATTATATTAATGAAAAACAAAAATTACAATAATTATGTTTGGATACCGTTTGATATTAACTGATAACTTCTGTATGTTCCAATTATTTTTTAGTCCTGTTCCACAAATTTGGGTGCTTGTAAATAAATACATATAATTCGGCAAGTCACACATGTCAGAAAATTAATCGTTAAAAAGTACGGATTGGGGTTCGTTAAAAAATACACGGGATTAATGAATATGTCAATTAGTGAAATATGCTTCTTTGATGTTTCATTTAGATTAAATAGATACTTTAGAGGGTAAGAAACGCTTTCTTTTCGAACACAAATTACAGCCTTGGTGTTATATCTAGCATGGGTAGGAGTAAAATAAATTGCAATCTCTGTAATTATCAAAGACAGGAGTTCAAGTTAGTAAACTGTGATATGTCAAAAATAGAACGACTTTGGTGTAAACATATTGAGGACATTGAATAATAATGGTGCCTACACTATTTATACCTATATGTGTATAACTTTTTCGTACAATTGTGTAAGTTATAAAAGTCTAGTTTCGAATAACCGAAAAGAATATCTAAAAAGTCGCACTTATTTGCAATATGATGTCAATTGGCGAGTTATAATCTCAACTATCAGCTTTACAGCAAAATTTCTAGAAATAGTTGGTATATGTTTCATCTATGATGTTGCTATTTATCTAACAAAAACTGGTTAGACTCAAAATGAAAAAATCTAGAAATGTTCCATTTACTGTAGGTATTCCTATGTCCAAGGCAACCATAATCATGTTTGACAATCCGTAGTGTTACTCATATTAACGTGAGTAATGTCAAAGTTGAGAAAGACTATACAAGAAGGTGCACAATGCAGGTTATTTAACCGAATGAACTATCAGAAAATATGGTTAACAAGATATGAAATCAAATCAAAAATACATTAGTAAAGAAATATTGAGGGCCTGTATCGCTCACCCAAGGATGATTTAGACCAAATATGGACATAATCATGTCATTCCTACAGAAGAAGAAGGATTTAAAAGCTATTTTTCCTCTATGGTCCTGCCTCTCTGCCAAAAGGGGGGTCAGACCCACCGTTTATACAAAATTGGTTCCCCTTCACCCAAGGGTGCTTCATCCCAAATTTAATCAAAATCCTGACAATCCTATAGTAGAAGAAGGATTTTGGAGAATTTGTTATGTTTCCCCTATAGGGGCCCGCCCTTCTGGCCCCAGGGAGTCCAAACCCACCATTTATACAAATTGATTTCCCTTCCAAATATGATGCTACTGTTCAAATTTGGTCAAAATACCCTCATCCCAACGGAAGAAAAAGGAAATTAAAGTTATTCCTCTATATCCCTTATTTGGCCGCGCCTCTCTGCCCCCAGGGGGGTCAGACCCATCGTTTATACAAAATTGGTTCCCCTTTACCTAAGGATTCTGCGTACTAAATATGGACAAAATCCTGTCATTCCTACAGAAGAAGAAGAATTTTGAAGAATTTGCTATGATTCCCCTTTTGGGCCCAGCTCCTGAGCCCCAATGGGGGCCACATTCACCATTTATAAAAAAATTGAGTCCCCTTGGCCCAAGGATGCTCCAGACTAAATAGGGATACAATCCCTTAATCCCTACCGTAGAAGAAGGATTTTAAAGGTTTTAACTCTATTTCCCCTATGGGGTCCCGCCCCTCTACTCTAAGGAGGGGCACACACACCGTTAATACAAAATTGAGTCCCAGTGGCCCAATGAAGCTCCAGACTAAATAAGAATAAAATGTTTAAATCCCTACGGTAGAAGAAGGACTTTAAAGGGTTTTACCGCTATTTCCTCTATTGGGCCCCGCCCCTCTGCCCCCAGGGGGGCCACACCCACTGTTTATACAAATTGAGTCCCCTGGGCCCAAGGATGCTCCAGACTAAATTGCGACGAAATCCCTTAATCCCTATGGTAGAAGAAGGATTTTTAAGGTTTTACCTCTATTTCCCCTATTGGGCCAGCCGCTCTGCCCCGAGGAGGGCCACACCCACCGTTTATTCAAAATTAAGTCCCCTTGGCTCAAGAATGCTCCAGACTAAATAAGCATAAAATCCCTTAATCCCTACGGTAGGAGAATGCTCCAGACCAAATTTAGTTAAAATCTTTTTTGCCGTTAAGGACAAGTAGCGTTTTAAAGGAAAAGTCTATCTTTCTTTAATAAAAGCAACACGTGTGCTTTCTTTCAGCATGAAAAAATAATGGAATGATTATTAAAATTGTAATTGGAAACGAAAGTGATCTGGCAGTGGTTTTAAACCTACCAATGTAATTTAATTAACGAACTCTCAAAAGAAGCGCCGCCTTTGCATTTTTGCACTAAAATTACTGATTTACTTCATAATTTGTCAATATTATGGAACTATTCAAACGTACAACTGTCTTTGTGATTTTTTTTTTATCTCCGAATACAAACGTATAGTGAATAGGTCCAGATAAATAATGATGCAAATAATGCAATCAGACATATTTCTAATTTAATTCCTGATTTTCATTTAATTTCTTTTTTTTTTCATTGTGACCCTTACCGCTATGAAATAGTTAAGAACCCTTTCATAGTCTTATTCGCGTCGAAAACAAAATCAAAAACAACAAGTTGTCAAGGAAGTATGAGCCCTTTTGCATATGGTTGTATTCCCAACATTATCGTACACAGAACAATACTTTAGTTTTTTAATATGTAATGGCCATGGAAGTACAAACACATTCACAGATGGTTATGTTTCGAACGTTTTAAATTATCTCGCAGATGTCAATTTTCTCTTCCTTTTTAGTATTATATAAAGCGAGGCGAAGGGCAAAAACCTCAAATTTAGACGACAGAACGACGATTTAGTAGAAGGATTACGTGTATACAGTGAGTATTGTTCTGTCACAATTTTAGATTCGTTTAAGCAGGTAATGCATAGAAGTAACCTCAGTGGTATATCTTGTATTATTTTGCGGAAAACAATAACTGCAACACAAAAGATTTATCAGTATAAGGTATGCAATGGAAATAATATAGGGTGTGGTGAAAAATATTACCCTCTGATGCTTTTCAAAATGTTGTTTAGTTGACACTGCAAACTAAATAACATACAAGTGTATGTATATTTCTATCTAACATTACTCTCATGTTATCTCCATTCAGCACATATTTTTTTGCAGCTTTAGGATCCCCGTATCATAAGTTGTACGTACAAGATAGTATGTTTTACGTACAAGATAAACGTATCTATGTAGTGGCCAGAATACGCTGCCCTAGACTGGTTCATCCAGTAAAAGGAATAATGTCTTATATTATTTCAGTGAAAATCCATCTTTATTCTTGATAAGTTTAAGTGTATCATATGCAAAACATTTTGTTGTCATGTAAAAGTTATATTATTCAGATACAAAAGTTGACATAATTGTGAAAACATTTTTTTCTTATAAATTTCCGTAGCTTTGGATCATATTGGTGTTTAGTTTTGCTTTTATTTGTTTTTCGGTAATTTCGCATTAATGGTTTAGAGTATTGTCACCCAATGCCTCTTACTTTCCAGCTGCCGACGTAAGCATAGGTAATCAGATCATTTTTGTCAACAAGAGATCGCCGGTGGCAGTAAACTCGACTTCAAATGACAGTTACACAAACATCTCGTAATTGGTCGAAAATCTTATTTATTAAAAGTTTTAAAGCACACGATAACACCTCCTTTCAATGCACACTTTTTTCGCTATGTGTACAGCAATGTGGTAGGAGTGGTCACATTTGAGTAGTATTTAACAATTCAGATGGTCATTAAGTGTGGACGGGGTTTTGAAAAGGAAGAAAAAGGAAAACTAAGAAGTGCTAACAATGACGCACCAACCACATGTTCTAGCGAAAGGTACAGTCAACGCCTATGGAGATTTAACATTATCGTCGGCCCCGCTTGGAATTTCAAAACAAGATAAATCCAAAAAGGTATGGGTTTAGGAAGCTTAAATCAAGAACAGTTAGTTCCAGAATTCATTTTATGATAAATGGGACCTCATTGACTTACACCTGTGTGGGTGTTAAAAGTGCGGTAATATAATTCCTCCAAGAGCATTTAAATAACACAATTACTATAAAATTATATAATCATCGTGTGTCAAGAAAGAAGTGTTCTTTTTATTGAAGATTAAAGCAGAAAAATATGTGAGAGAATTTCCATTTTTGACACGTTAACATACATAGTTCTAAACCGAGTCTATTTTTCATACTTGTTATATCTTTCAACATCAGGAATTTCAAAAATATTGACAACCGGTAAATTTGTCATATAACACTTTTGATTCAAAATAAGTTTTCTTTCCACTTTTTCTTTAACTTGTGTTTCTTCATGACCAAAGGTCCTTGAGGCTTGATATTTGGCAAGTAGGTTGTTCATGTGAATGGATTGAAGTTTTGTAAACGTTGATGACCTTGATCTTCGTTCAAGGTCACAAAAATCATATGTGCTAAAATATTGTTTTTGTATGGGGACTAAGACAAGTATATCTTTCCTTGCTTTATTTGTTTAGAGTTAACGATGTAAAATAATATTCTTTCATATTTTGTCATATAATGAATGAGCAATATCCCCGTTCCTATATTAACCAGATCTGTAAGCTAAAGGCTAACGAAAGCAAAGCATTTCAAATCAATCCATATTCTCCCACCAGCAATTATTTAAGTATATATGTCACTGGCATACTTCCTGTTATTACCCTATCTGTAAACTTTCATTGAAATCGGCTCAGTAGTTCATGAGGCGGACAAAGAATTTTTCAACAAAGGGCCACAACTCATTTTTAAAGGGTCGGAATGAAAACATACTACTTGGATGCACAATGTCAGGGGGCAGTTACCATATCTGTAAACTTCCGTTGAAATTGGCCCCATAGTTTTGGAGGAGTTGTGGAGGACAAGTATTTTCAACAAAGGGCCATTTCTCCGGAAAAAAAGGGTCAGACTGAAAAAGAAATTACGTGGAAATTGGTCCATTTCTTTAGAAGAAGTTGTCCGGACATTTTTTTCTACGGACAGAAAGACGGACAGACAAGCTGATTCGTTGCGGGGGGTATAATAAAGTGTAAAATAGTTTTACTATTAAGATTATTTTATTGTTTTTTTTTTTATAATTGCATATCTTTGTCTATATGTCAATGTCAACCTTAAGTAACTCTCCGGAGGAAAGATTACTTTGGCAGGATACATATTTATGAGTTCTTACTGCTGCACATAACTTTAAAACATGCGTAATATAATAAAGTGATTTGGTATGATACAAGAACAGAACATGTGACGTTATTTACCATAATTAACATTGATACTCAAATCTCCATGATTATGTTAAACTGGGCATTGATCTTGTTTGGCATGCTCACAAAGTACTTTACCGGTTTTTATATTACATAAAAATGATTCTGTAGAGATAATATATGTATGGAAAGTTTGAAATATAGACTACCATTATAACTATATATAGGCAAGTTTACAATATTGGTTATAATTTAAATGTGGTGAAAATTTGTATGTTTTTCTAATTATAAGTTTCGCTACGCTTACTCCATGTATACCAATACTCAACCTGCTGTTATACAAGGAGGTTCACTACGGCTATCAGTAGTAATTATGAATAATTATTTATGCAATTATTGATAAATTTTTTGTATCTACATATGGCAAAAGAATAAAAGAAATCAAAGTGGGGGCCAAATGTTGACCTCACCTTTGATTTTCGCTGTTCTGTTTTTTCAGAAAACGATGAGGAAACAGACCATTACTCTGTGCTTAGTGGCAGCCATACTTAGTGTAACCCTGGCAAAAGACGAAACGGAGCAGAAGCAAAGGAGACAGTTTGCTTTTTTGCTTGAATCCTTGCTCGGAGGGCTTTTGCAGGAACTGCAGCTGAAACTGCAATAGGAGCAAGTTTGGGCGCTGGTCTTGCTGCAGGTATCGATGCAAGTAGCACCTCCAGAGGGGGTGATGACAGTAAAAACATTGCAACAAACACTTGCACATTTTATACGTTGAAATAGTTTATTCAATTGCATCAAGTTGATGATACAAGCTTTATTCGATAAAGTTTAATAATGTATAATATCATACCAACTGACATTGAAATATTCATACTAAGAGTAAAATGGACAAAGGATTGTGTAATCTTATTGTCAAAAATACCACTTTCGGTACACATTGTAATTCCGAACAAGAAACAATAGTATTATAGTAACAAACAAAATTATGTTACATTAATTTTATTGGAAATTGTACAGCATTGAAATATTGAAAGATGTCCTTTTCCTCCAATATTCATGTGTCCTTTTTGGAATATAAGTATACCCTCTAATCACGCCATACATCTAAACTGACAACGATATTTTATTAACTGTAAAGCACTATATAAACCCAAAGCAATATTTCCCCATAAAATGTTGATCCAAAATGCTTAATTAATCCGATTTCATTTCGCAAACCTCATTAAGATATCGTTATGCATATTCACGATTTCCGTGCTAGAATAGGCAATTCGAAACAAATTTGCAAATACATAAGATTTAGACGAGATCACCTGTGTAGGGAAAAGCTCTCAGAGTTCATCCCTGATAATGCTCTCATTGAAAAGACATTGGCCAACTGGAAAAGAAAAAAGGTAAGTCGGTCACCTTCAAAGTCAACAATGGTAAGGAAGGTATAGTGCAACAAGCGGCGTACAAAACCTCTTGCCAGAGCCATCAAAAAAATCGATCGATCAAAATCTGGTTTACTAGGCGGTGACAATGCTGGGCTGTAAGTCAACTTTCAATTAGGATGACGGTTAAAGTAACTGATAATTGCTTACACAAAACCTGTTTGATATATACATTGTCATTAAGATACCTCTTTTACAACCTCCAGTGCAGAGGTCATTTCCTACAACAAACATGGATGCAAACTCCTTGGAGATAGTGGGTATGTAAGAGAAACAAGTAATCAAACTAGTAGCTGATTGTGGCCAGTAGTTTTTCAGCCCAGTGGTATGTTAACATTACACGATGGAGGCATAACAAATCTCACAATTCTCCGATGAGAAAGGGGACCTACGATAAAATTGGATTTGAAAGATATCTACTTTACAATGTCTGTTTTCCTCAGTCACAGGGAATTTCTAAAGTTTGTTTGGGGGAACACATGGTGCGAGTTCCAAGCAGTGCCTCCCTGCTCCTCGACTCTTCATCCAACTCGTAAACCCCTTTCAAAGACGTCTTGGAATAACACCGGTAACTAACCTGGAGGGTATGATAGTCCTCAATCAGTGTCAGCAAGGGTTGTTGAGGAATCTCAATTGGTTTGCATTGTAATTAGACCGTCTTGGCTTCTTCGTAAACTGGGCGAAGTTTGTATGTGCCCTCACATAATAGAGTTTTAGGGTACCTTGTCACCTCGGTAGAGATGTCTGTCGCTGCCACACAGAAAGAAATGTCAGACAACAGTAGTCCTGAGAGAAACACCTGCCAGACAGTTGGAAAAAATATTGGATCATTTGACATCATCACTCCAGCATCCCTCCATTATCGATATTAAAAAATTGTCACAGATACAGTTACTTTTAGTCCACAAATCATACCAGGCCATAGTATCTCTGGAGGAGTTGATGGATGGATTTGTCAGACGAAGTTTTAGAACGATAGAGATTGTAAATTATTTGTCAGAATGCTTTTAGAAACGGGATAGTTATAGTTATAGGACATTGAACTGTCGTTGATCCGCAATTCCTTTTTTGATGATATGTACAAGACCCTACTTCTCTGTGATGTGGCCACCTGGGATGAGAATATGATGTTGGATTATACGAAAGATATCGGTTCTAATCAATCGTTGACTGATGAAATGTTGACACTGAAAATAATATTCTTTTGGTCTTCGATTCAGCCAGCAGATCCTTCGAACTGTGTGCGATGGACAAACGTTACTTGTCAGAAGCTGATGAATATTTCGATTTTAAAATCGCTAAAAAGGGCCAGCCCCCTTTGCAGGGGTTATTCCAGACGTTGAAGGCGGGACCTGAGATCTGTGTAGTCAAAGTCCTCAAATGCTACTTAGAGAATTCTAACAACGGAGGAAATGTTTGATTACTGTTTGGCACCAGCGCCTGTTGCGCTACGTTGATCCACACAAACCATTGGTAGCTAGGCTGTTGCAGGTTGGTTGGTAAGACTCTTGGGCCTAGCTAGACCTGATGCACATGAGTTCAGTGATCATGTTACAAGGGCAGCTTCGACCTCAGAGGCACAAGTAATGGGTCTTTCCTGTACAGAAATAGTGGAGATTGCCAGGTTGACAAAAGCGATCACTTTCAAAGGGCACTGCAATGTGTCCGAGATATGTTGTCAGACCTAAAATCAGTAAGAGTAAGTTTAAGAAAGCGGTTTTGTCAAACAAAGCCAGCGTGTAAATAATTTGAATAAACATGCAGATGAGTCATACCTATTTACATTGTGGCTTTTACTTTAACATGCATAATTATCTATTATTTTGCGAAATGAAATTGTAAATGCACGTATATCTGTCATGTTCAAATACCGTTATAATGAAATAAACATAAAAGAGACTCCTGGCTGATTTGCTCAGGAAAAGATCATTGTTCGGTTATTTGCAGGAACTGCAGCTGAAACAATAGGAGCTGGTCTGGGCGTAGCCGCTGGGACTGGTCTTGCAGCAGCAGGTATCGAGTCAGCCATACACCATCACCCTCACACGGCAGTAAAACCAACACTTGCAGGTAGGATGCCATTCATAGCGATAGAAAATTATTTGCGTCGTTTTAGAGTAAAAAGTTACGACTGCTCATTGAATCCTTAGATATTCAAGAAAAACATATTCACAAGTAACCAATTATACCTGTATAATGTATAAACCATAGCAAATAATCACAATTCAATAAAATATCAGTATTATTAAATATCACGTTACAGTGGTCAAGCCTATTGACCATACTGGTACTCTGACTGGTGTCCAGACGGTAGTTGTAGCGGCTCCACCGCTGAATTTAACTCTGTGTGAAAGTACAGGCTACTGCACTTCCGGTAAATGCGACCTAGGAAATCACCTATTTCTTGGGAACGTGTTATGCGTCGGGAGCCGAAAATGCTGCATACCAAATGGTACTTGTGGTGTTGAGGCAAGGATTGGACAACTCGAAGTTACAGGTCCCGGGAAGTGTCGACTTCCTGTTACCGACCACGTGTGTCATGATGACGAGAAAGTGACCACTGACCTGACCTGTAATTCTGGATACACCTGCTGTGTAGATAAAAACTGTAAGTGTAATGGCTTAATGAACTTTTTAGTCTTTATTGATGAGAGTGTCCGGGTCAAAAATGATTACCAAATTTACTAGAAATTCACATAGTTGTGATATATTCCATCCATTTAATTAGGTGTTCATAATAGAATGTTTCTTTCGTTTTCCTTTCCATTGTATCATGTACTTATTATATTGTCTACGTTGATTTGATCGTCATGTGGCACACTAAAGTGAATCGACTTGTCTAGGCGATTGCCTCATACACATTTGACAAGTGTAAATATGCTATACTTGTCATTTATCTGATGAAGGTGACAGTACAAATCGTACTAGTCATCAAAACATCGCACATAATTATTTATAACTGGTTGAGTTATATGAACCTGTATATAACACTTATCTACCTACTTGAAGAAAATGTTTTGAAGTTTGTGTACAATAATCATACCTTTTTATTTTTAGAAATTTCGACGAAATTGCAGACAGAAATATTTGAAATGTTAAAGAAATAAAGTGGCATATATAAACGCTTTGATTTATACTTGTTGATTGTTGTTGTTAGTTATGCAACAAAAAGTGTTAAGGGCAACAATCACCCGAGCTGCAATATTCGTTGATCCCTATAAATTGAGGAATGGTGATCAAAAACATCGTTAGATCTCTCAAAACTATCATTTACTTAAAGAAAAGTTGATAATTAAAAGGGGTTTGAGACCGATATTAAAAAGCGGTAACCCGGTTACGTTATCAATGGAATAATGTTCTATTAACGTGAGAGAAAAAAATCATACTTGGTATAAATGAAGCTAAACCCCACTTCGGCTCCCAAAAAAGGCGGATCAAAACAGTATATAACTGAATGGTTAGAGGACGTGTTTGAAAGACAAAGCATAGAACCATCCACGTCAAGATACAAACACAGCTGGACAAACCCGTTCTCACCTGTTCCTTTAATTATCTAGACCTTAAAGTCTTTCAGAATAAGTCGTTTGGGACTTTTTAACACATTTGACTCCTGTACAGGAGTGGGTTTAGCACGTGTATTTGTGAAAACTGGACAGCCTTTCATATAAGCAAGTTTAAGGACAATTCTACCACGTTTGCAATTTAACGACACTTTTTGCTGGTTAATAACCATGGGAAATTGGACGATAGGTCATGCGCGTGCGTGTCATACTATTCTAACAGAACAACGCTCTTCCAAAAACCTCCCCGCAACTAATTCAGTAAACAAGCGATTCGAAGGATTGGTTTCATTTGTCGAATGAGGGTAGCCGTATTTACTTTTGTATGTATTTGAAGATTTGCTAGCGGACAAACAAAAACCTCCAGTTAACCTCTAAATCTACTTAAAACCCGTCAGAATGTTCCGCTAATCCTACTGCGAAGATGACTTGAAACAGTTTTTGTAAATCAAATGCTGATTTCATGTGAAGACTTAATCTCAAGAATCTAAAGAAATTGTTAAAAGACTGTAACAATTTTGACCTTTGTGACCTAGAAAATGGATAAACAAAACACAGTTCATAGCCCTTTATTCCGGAAAAATCAATTGACTGTTGTAATAAATCTGAACATGCTACATTGGAACATTATATACTACTACAATCATTCAATAAGAAGCTTTTTTCGCTTCTTGCGAGGCACTTGAACTTGAAAATGGATTTGTGCCTTCTTTTGCGAATTTGACAATAATAACGTAAAGTTGGGTAAAATCAGGATTTTTCAGACGGAAAACAGCTACTTTCTTATATTTGGAATAAGATTCATCAGTCTGGTATCAATAATAAAGGCCAGATTTATTTTGAATACAAAGAGGAATGCCAAAAAACAGCAAATCTACACTAGAAATTAAGGAAATCATCGGAGAAACAATACAATAAATCAACCATTATAGACCATGCTAACACACACAACCACATCATGGACTGGGACAACTCGAAAGTGCTTGAAAGGGAGGACAACTGGAAAGTCAGGAAAATCAAAGAATTCATCTTGGTTAGGAGGGAAGAGGATTCAATGAACAGAGACAAAGGGGGCCACCAGCCAAGCCATCTTGTTGACCCCAGTTTAAACTCCACTAAGGGGGCGGAATGGGTTAACATGTTACCCTCACCCCCACGAACTGCCTGAAGTATTAGCGTGCAATTGGGCGAGATGTCTCTATAATTTTTGACAGCTGATTTTACTGATTCGGCCCAATGTGCCTTAGTGAGTTGTTGTCAGCAGTTTAGAGTCGAGACATCGGTCATTTACATTCTTTGCTTGACAAAGGAAACAGACGTTTTCGAAAGCTCGCAAAATACGTTTTCAATTCCTATTTGTGATCAAAACAAACCTAGACTTTCTAGTTACATTTGTACTTCATTAGTTAAGAATACAAACTAGATTTCGGATTTATTCTAGTTTCTTGTAAACGTTGTGAGTAACCGATGTCATTGACGAATAAAACATTAACAAGAGCACCGCGATCGGAAGCATGATACGCCCGTCAGACCCTCGGAGGGTATTGATATATTGGAAGCAGGTAGTGACATATGATATAAATATGTTTACTGTCACCGTTTTGTTGGTGACTGTGCCCTTGCCATTCATTTACTGTGTTTATGGTGCAAGCTATTTTGTGACTCAGAATTACACTGTCGTGGTCAATGTTGTTATTACTAAAACTAAAACCTTGGCTTTGAGGTAGGAGTGTTGGTATGAGAAGTTGAACGTGACAACAAAACCTGTTATATATGTTAAACATGTTTTCGGTTTTGTATTACCATACTGCATTTGAAAGGAATTAAACAAATAATTAAAAAAAAAAAATGGACGAAATGCCCTTATTTGGCAATGAACAAATTTAAGGTATCATTCTGCCAAAAAGCGTTTAAATGATTTAAGAACTTGTTCAAAGCATTCAGGATATGAGGCAACCAAGTAGCTTAATAAAATTGGAGAACCAATGGACGGACGGACGGACGGACGGAGCAGCCCACACCAATATACGACCAGTTGGACGACGGGCGTATAAAAATAGCTCACACATTAACAACATTACGCAAATATTTAGGATTTTGAAATCGATCCGCTCTTCTGTAAATCGAACCCTGCATCTTATATCTTGCACTTAATTGCTATTATATGAAAAGTCATACACATATATTTATTGTACATATGGGTGTATACAATATGGACATTGCAAATGTCGTGTTATTTTTTAAGGCAGCTGTTATCCTTCTTGAATTCCTGGTTGTTGATCAATACCTAGGTTGTAGTATATTAAACGTCCAATCAATTCTAAACACAACATTATCAAAGAAAAGATTCTCACTCTTTCACGCATTCATACATCCCGTATGATTTTCAAATAAACCAACAACTTACATTTTAGTCTTAAATTGACATTCTTGACTTTGTTACTTAAATTGTCAAATAATGTCTTTATTTGAACGTAACGGGAAAATCATCTTTAGATATAAGCCAGCGTGGATACTCTCATAAACTATTCGAACATATCTAAAGATGAAAAAATAATGAAGACAGTCTTGTTTTTCATTCAAAAGTCCTTCTTATCCAATCTGATTAAAATCATCTGTTAAATGGCTCCGTTAACTTCGTACTACGCCTGAACATCTGTAACAGATGATTTTGATCAGATTGCTTATTATCAACAGTTAACCTACCGCTATAAAATCTAGTAAAATGAACGGCAAAGTCATATTCCGATCGAAACTTGTCAAGGTAGTAGAAACACTTACATATGGTTGATTCCCATCGTTATCACCCACAAATGGATATATCACAGAATGCCACTTCGAGATATACTAACACATTCACAGATAGTTTTAGTTCACACGTACTTTTAGCACGTTGTGTTACAGATTTCAAAATTCTCTTCCTCTTTAACACTATATAAAGCGAGGGAAAGAGAGGGAACCTCAAACTGATACGAGGAATATTAAATAGGAGGAACACGTGTACACAGTAAGTATTCATATTTCGGGATGGTTTAAGAAGTAATGATAAGAGGAAATTTAATTTGACTGGTTATTTTTCTGGGAAAAAATGCAGCACTAAAAGTTTATTAATGAAAGATGTGTTATGATTTTTATATAAGGCAGTGTAAAATACATTCAGAACCGGTACCTTCACAAGTTCTCTGCAGAATGCTGTTTAGGTGAGAATGCACAGTTATAAGCATCAGTTAGGAACAAGTAGCATCACTAGATTACATGTGTTTCCGTATTGTATAACACTCATTGTTATCTCCTTTCAGTACAGGTACTTCTGTCTCTTTTGGTATGAAATCAGTCAACAAACGTGAAGGGGTACGACTCGCCGGTATGCAGTCCAAAGAATAATTATTATTACAGTTTGTTAAGAAAGCAGGGAACATTTTCACGATTACACCAAGCAGATAGCTATAGTCTGGAACAGCAATATCCATAAATTTGAAATACTATTTACCGATATTCTAGTTTCTTGTTATTTTATGATGTAACCATCACCACTTTACCATCTCGCCTTTTTACCGTACACTTCGTTCTCGTGAATTTTGAAATGAAGTATGCTCGAGAGCCTAATTTTATTGAACAAGCGCCTGATTTGCTATATAACTTTCTGCAATATAACCACCCTTGGAATATTGAACAATTCCTATTGCAGAAAAAAGTCAACATGATAAAATCATCATTGCCTGTTCCCTCCACCTTCCAAACTTGAAACGATTTAGAAATTGTATTTTAATTGCTTTAAGTTTAATTTTGGATGGCAATCTCTCTCTCTCTCTCTCTCTCTCTCTCTCTCTCTCTCTCTCTCTCTCTTTTAGATTGTAATTTGAATATTTCACACGAAAGGTTTGTTATACATTAATATGAATATTGTACTTTCCAGTTGCAGACATAAGTATCATAAGTAGGAACAAGAGATCAAGGGTGATAAGGAAATCGAACTCGATTTAGTGTTTCATGTAGACAAGAAAGGCAATTTTACAATCGTTTAAATTGGTATACTAGTATAACGATCATCTAACAAAAATAACTTATAACTGAACTTATCACTTATCGAAAACGGCGGCCGTGCTGTAGATTTTCTCAATGAATTTCTAAACAGCCAAATATTTACTTATTACAGTTAAAGATGAAGAAACAGACCCTTGTTTTTTGCTTGGTGGTAGCCACACTTAGTATAACCCTGGCTAAAGACGAAACGGAACAGAAGCAGAAGAGACAGTTCGCGGCAGCTCTACTTGGGCTTGGATCTTTGTTTGGGGAGCTGTTTGCAGAAGCTGCAGCTGAAACTGCAATAGGGGCCGGTTTGGGCTTAGCAGCTGGGACTGTTATTGCAGCAGGTGCTAGTGCAATACACAACCACCACCACACGGTAGTAGATTCAGCACCTGGTATTGAGGTTGCTACAGGCGTCATACGCGACCCGTACATGCCGCCAGTAGTAGCGCTGTCACCTTCAGGTAAGATATCAAGATCGATAATTGTTTTTGTTTAACCGTAGAGTGTTGCGACTGTTCATTTGAATTCATTGACATTTCAAGAGAGGATATACATAAATAATTAATTACGACTGCAGCAGGTTCTGTCTGGTTTAAAGCTTACATTTTAAAACTTTCTCCAACAGTTGATCAATGGTATTTCAAATCAGTTTTGAAAAAATACTCTGATGAAATCTTTTATTCATCTAACGTTCGTTGTTTTGAACACAATAGTATAGTATTGTGTTTTTGTTACCAAAATTTTGGTTACAACAGCCTGTTCCTTGATGAATTTGGAAAATATAAAATGATTTGTATTGAAATTGGAAATATATTCCTCAGGGTTTTGGTCATTTTGGGAAAATAAGGTACTTTTTAGCTGCGGAAAACAACCTATTTTCGGCAGTAATGTTGAGCAAATAATCACTCCAAAGCATTGGAATACCGATACTATTAAACATGTTTATAGTCGTCCAGACTCAGACGGTAGCTGTAGCGGCTCCACCAGCAAATTCAACCCTGTGTGAAAGTACAGGGTTCTGCACTTCTGATAATTGCGACCTTGGAAATCACCTATTTGTTGGAAACGTGTTGTGCACCGGGAACCGAAAATGCTGCATTCCATCTGGTACTTGTGGTGTTAAGGCAAAAGTTGGACAACTCGAAGTTAAAGGTCCCGGGGAGTGTCGCCTTTCTGGTACCGTCCACGTGTGTCATGATGACGAGGAAGTGACCACTGACCTGACGTGTAATTCTGGGTACACCTGCTGTGTAGATAAGAACTGTAAGTAAATACGAAATAATAACGTATTACATTTATTTGATAAGGTGTGATTAATAGAATTTTATGTTCTTTCGGTTGCATCCTTTACTGATTAGCATTGTCTGTGTTTAAAACAAAGCATAGCAGAACCAATTTGGTGAGTTATTTGTCATGCTGCACATGAAAGTTCAGCTTAATCGACACGTAACACAAGCATTTCACTGATTGTACTATATGAGCCCACATACAATCATTCTTTACCAACCCGAAGAAAATGTCGTTTTTTGTGTACTGTACTTTCGACGAAAATGTGCAGACGATCGAAACGAATTGAATTGTCCGCTTTCAAAATAAAATACTTTTTACATATAAAACGCATTAATGATATTTGGTGTTGTTGGATTATTCGAAATGAGCAGCGTCCTGTCAAATTGTGGAATGTTGGTCACAAACCAGTGTTAGATATCCGGTAGTCTAGAAATCTCTGTTCGGGGTTAAATGTTCTCGAAACAGCCAAAATCCAATGAAGACTGGTACATAGGTCGACATAACCGACAGAGTAAGGTACAGAGAACAGAACGGATTGGTGTTCTCAGATGACGAAAAGAAAAGTCCAAAACCTGCTCAGGTAAGTATATAAATATCCCAGTCGCCTTCGACTGCTGAACTACTAGGTTTAAATTGACTCTGTAGTTTGACCGAGTTCGCTGGAATGTAAGCCACTTCGCTTATATTCACACATTCACAAAGGATGTATCCAACAAAATTTGGTAAAAACCTGCCCATTAGTTTCAGATAGGTTGTCATTTAAAGCAAATTAGCAAATGTTGACCTTTTAAAACGCCCTCAGCCCCTAGTAGGGTTAGTTCCTTTATCTGTAGGAAGGTTTTCAATAATCTTGATCTGGTTTTATCTTTTGAATACGGTACGGTTACTACTATAAGCGCTTTATTCATTGTAAGAAACTAACGGGTATTTCTCATTTTTTTTAAATTCGTTGAAGAATGCGATCAGACGATAAATAAAATTAGAGCCAACGATTATATATGACCCTGTGGCCTTGTAATTATAAGTAAATACATATACTCAAAGATAAAGAGTTTGTAAATCATACTACGATCATCATAGAAACAGCAGGACATACCATGATCCTCATAGAAAGGGAAACAGCAAGTCCTACTACAATCAGCTCAGAAAGGGAAACAGCAAGTCCTACTACAATCAGCTCAGAAAGGGAAACAGCAAGTCCTACTAGTCAGCTCAGAAAGGGAAACGGCAAGTCCTACTACAATCAGCACAGAAAGGGAACAGCAAGTCCTACTACAGTCAGCACAGAAAGGGAACAGCAAGTCCTACTACAGTCAGCTCAGAAAGGGAAACGGCAAGTCCTACTACAGTCAGCTCAGAAAGGGAACAGCAAGTCCTACTACAGTCAGCTCAGAAAGGGAAACAGCAAGTCATACTACGATCAGCTCAGAAAGGGAAACAGCAAGTCATTCAACGATCAGCTCAGAAAGGGAAACAGCAAGTCTAAAACGATCAGCTCAGAAAGGGAAACAGCAAGTCATTCAACGATCAGCTCAGAAAGGGAAACAGCAAGTCTACCACGATCAGCTCAGAAAGGGAAACAGCAAGTCTAAAACGATCAGCTCAGAAAGGGAAACAGCAAGTCATTCAACGATCAGCTCAGAAAGGGAAACAGCAAGTCTACCACGATCAGCTCAGAAAGGGAAACAGCAAGTCTACCACGATCAGCTCAGAAAGGGAAACAGCAAGTCTACAACGATCAGCTCAGAAGGGGAAACAGCAAGTCATACAACGATCAGCTAAGAAAGGGAGACAGCAAGTCATACAACGATCAGCTCGGAAAGGGAAACAGCAAGTCATACAACGATCAGCTCGGAAAGGGAAACAGCAAGTCATACAACGATCAGCTCGGAAAGGGAAACAGCAAGTCATACAACGATCAGCTCGGAAAGGGAAACAGCAAGTCATACTACAATCAGCACAGAAAGGGAAACAGCAAGTCATACTACAATCAGCTCAGAAAGGGAAACAGCAAGTCATACTATTATCCTCACAGATAGGGAAACAGCAAGTCATACAATGATCCTCACAGATAGGGATACAGCAAGTCATACTATGATCCCAAAAGGATTAGTAAGTCATAATATGATCCTCATAGATAGGGAGTTGGTAAGTCATAATATAATCCTCACAGATAGGATGTTAGTAAGTCGTAATATAATCCTCATAGATAGGGAGTTGGTAAGCCATAATACGATCCTCATTGATAGGGAGTTAGTCAGTCATAATATGATCCTCATAGATAGGGAGTTAGTAAGTCGTAATATAATCCTCATAGATAGGGTGTTAGTAAGTCGTAATATAATCCTCATAGATAGGGAGTTAGTAAGTCGTAGTATAATCCTCATAGATAGGGTGTTAGTAAGTCGTAATATAATCCTCATAGATAGGGAAACAGCAAGTCATACTATGATCCTCATAGATAGGGAAACAGCAAGTCATACTATGATCCTCATAGATAGGGATACAGCAAGTCATACTATGATCCCAAAAGGGTTAGTAAGTCATAATATAATCCTCATAGATAGGGAGTTGGTAAGCCATAATACGATCCTCATTGATAGGGAGTTAGTCATATTATAATATTTTACTAAATAAATGAAAATAAACTGATAAAATCAAATATAGCAATATAGGATCATTTATTCATTTTTACCAAACATACAAGAACCTGTTACACTAAAGGAGCTAGATATAATCATTCTTTCATATCAATGACTACACACTCATACCATTCCTTTTAATCTTCAACATGATTTTGTGTGTCTTCACAGAATATCTAAGCAAGCATGGTATTTTTTAAAATAAAAGTAAAATTGCAAGTAAGATTCAAGGAAAGTAGCATATCTGTGTTATTCTTTTCATGACCAGCAATTGCATATATGGTTAAGGGGGTGGGGATCAAAGCTATTTTGAAGTTATGACCCAGAGATTATGAAACAAGAACAGAGTAGAACCTGGTGGCTTTCGATCTTCATCTCTTCATCCTCAGTCCCTATGGGCAGGGCCAGGAGCAGACACTGATGATTAAAAAAAAAATTCAAATGAAGGAGCTGAGGGTTTGGGCCAAAATTTGATCATATTGGTTTGGAGGATTTCTCTGGAATTAAGAGATGGATATCAATTATATTGTTGCGTGGGAACATCCTCAGCAACTTCACATTATCAACCTACCTTCAATCCACAAGCCTGAATCGGCCCTTAGGAACTTAGGCCCTGGCTTTAACATGCTCGTACTGAATCTTGACATCGGTTGTACATAGCAATGTCTATGGCATAATTTAACATGACAATACAATACCTGATGTTAACTTATTTAACAAATCTAAACATATTGGTCGTACTTCTCATCACTAACATTTTATAATGTGTACGATATCTCCATCCAAACCCTTTTTATGCTAACAGGTTTCAGCTGATACAACATCACTAAATTACTTCTCTCCAATCCACTTCATGTATCATATTATTATATATTAATATATACAAATTGATGATGCATAATGCTGTTGACGTGTGTACATTTCTTTCTGTATGTGTATAGGATCTTAAATGAGTTTCCATTTCATATGAGATTTTTCAATTAAACGAGCCTCTGGGTAGCGAAAATGAAAAAATTTGTGACGAGTTTCATAAATTTTATATGAAATGAAAACGAGTGCAAGATTCTTTTTATCACATAATAAAGATTTGTGGCATGTATTCGTGTTAAACGATAATTTTCATGCAACCTTGAAAAGTAAAAAGCCGCCATTTTGACTCCAGTGCGTAATTCTGTGACGTCATGTACGTGTCCTAGGCGTGACGTCAAAATTGAAACAATTGAAACCTACAACCAAGCAAAGGCTGATAGGTCATATTACATGGGTTAATACGCAAAAAATATGATATGGGTATATTCACTGTATAACACAGTACATTATGTGATAAAACTATATTGACAAGAAGTAAGGCTGGAAATCACGGAATTGATCAATCACGTTCATATTCCGTAATCCAATTATTCAAGTTTATTTTCTTAACACGTGTTCTCAATAACAATATCACTATCAGACGTAGCTGTCGATAAAGATTATCAAATGAAGAAAACAAACATGATCTCAATTAACAAGTTCTCTCTATACATTGTACACCAGTAAAATTTACCAGAATCTGCTGCTTCAAGTCAAATTTTCTAAAAATATTTTCTCAATAACAACATAGTCATTGTCCAGCCTATCTGTCTAAAAATCCCACCAAGGGAAGAAAACAAATACATCTTCATGTACAAATTGCCTTTATACACCGTAAGCAAATAAAATTTACTCGAAAAGTAAGAATTTTTTTTGCTAATTTTCAATCATATTAAAAATGATTGATGTGTATCTTGAACTTAATTGTGATTTCATCATTTGGCTGATCACACTGTACTACACTTATTGCCCTCCTGTTCCCCTACTACCAGAGCAAGACATATTACATTATACAAATATAGAACAATAATACAACCATACAGATAATTAGGACTACTCCTAGCAATGTTTGTTGTGATCAGAACACATAAGGTAATAAAGATCTAAAGAGGGATACCAAGACGGACACCTGACAGGAAAGAATTTCATGTGAGGAAGATATACTGTTTTGTCTTCTGGCAATGTAATCCCTTTAAATTCCTTCAACATAGATGCCAATTTTCTTGATCACTTCACCTCAGATAAGGATGTGGTAGATAATAGACATTTAGCTATCTGTTATTACACTCCCATCGATATCCATCACCCATTGTCTCAATAACACATAATTGTAAAACAAAACATTTTTTTTGTACCAAATCCATTAATACAGAGATCTGTTCAGGCAGAATCTTGAACACATTTTTCAGGTAACCTAGTTGTTTCTAGTGAGAGTGGACCTCACGTACAGCATAATTCTGTAGGTCTCACAGCCAATACTCATGTTGGACAATTTTTCCACGGAGACAGTAAGAATTCTCAGTAATTTTCACAAGAGCTGTCTAAATTATAGCTAGGACGAGTCATCTGATCCCGTTTTAGCTGCCATTCTTAAGTGAGGTGGTTTCTGAAGCAGAAAACATAGAAATCCAGATTATACTCTGATCAGACTTCATTTTTATCCATAACATGCATACATTTTAAGTACGGAATATATTGTTTTCCCAATGGTATGGAGTTTGAATAGTAAATAAAGAATTTCCCGATGTTACTGGTATGTAGATTATGTACAGGATATACTGTTTTCCACGTGGTATGAGGTTTAAATACAGAATTCATTGTTTTCCCAATGATATGGAATTTCAGTACACAATTTACTGTTTTCTTGAAAGTATTAACACATGATGAAGCACTGTGTCTGATTCCGGTAACCAATATAAACAACACATACTTGTAAGACCGACATGCTTATGACTTCATGATCTTATTAGTCAAGTTTGTATTTTTTATGTTTGATACACAATGAAATTAATATGGAAACATTATTTTAAATAAAAAACATTTTGTGAAAGCTTACCAGATGGTCTGGTCTGTTGTCCTTCTTGATGTTCTTTTGTTTACTCCTTTTCTTTACCCGTTTTTTTATGTGTCCCTCCTTAGCTTTCTGTAAGTAGAAGAAAAAGATATATATCTGAATCTACCTGTGACCATTTTTCTTAGATTTCTTAGTTCTGTATGTATTTGATACTTTTTCTGTTCAACTGATACAACAAATCATTTAAACTTTCATTTTTGTTTTGTTTCAACAAGCATTAACATGTAACAAAAACATAGAACCTTTATTATTTGATTGTGAGCAATATTTGGGTTAAGAAACAAACGGTTTACCTTCTGTTTTTTGGGGGCTTCCTCTGACACACTTTCTACAGCCGAGTTCTCATCAGTCTCCCATCCTTCACTTTCCTTCACCATATCTTCATCATCTGATTCTTTTTCCTCTTTCTTTTTCTTGCCTTTCTTTTTTGGAGAATCTGGCTTCTTTGTTTTAGCTACCACTGTTTTTGAATCTGCCTTTTTTGTTTTAGCTACTTTTGTTTTTTCATCTGCTTTTTTTGTTTTAGCTACTTTTGTTTTTTTATCTGCCTTTTTTGTTTTGGTATCCTTTACTGTTGTAGAGACTTCTGTTCCTGAACTGAAAATCAATCAATTAAACACAATTTTTACATGGGAGAAAGTTAAAGATATAAACTGTTTTCCTTCAGTTTGTATTACAATAATGCAATACAACTTTGCTGGAGAATTGTGCCGAAATAAACAGTTTGCTTTCCATCAAACTTGCATGAAGTTTTGAAAGCAAAATTAATTGCTGAAATAGTATAAGAAAAACCTTGGTCTTTAAATATGTTATTGATTTTAATAGAACGAAACTTCACACTAGAGAAACTGTTAGCAAGCTCACAAGAATATACCATAACCTGAGGAAAAATAGTCGAAATTCCTTTCTTTCCGCCGTCCACATAAGACAAACTTTTACTGTGTCAAGTTACAAAAACAAATACAACTAGTGATTGAGGAGGAGTTGTGCTTACAAATGTGAATTATAATGTGAAATATTCAGTAGGGCCCAAATAAAAGTACATGTGAATCATGGAATGATAACTATATGTTGACTCATACTATACCGAGACCCAGAGATCCTACAGATATACCCATTGTGTGAGTACTCTGTGTTTGTTTGCATATAAATACAAACAAAATCAAGAAGAGGTTATGCTCACATGAAAATTATGACTTTATTTAAAGCTGACAGTGCAGGTTGAAAAGCTTTCAATTGAGATTTTTTAAAACAAAGTGTTTTTTTCTTCTGGATTTGAGATCTTCCTGAGTACCAATCTCTTCCAGCTGTCGTATCTAAGGAAGTGGCGACATTCTAGAATGTACTTGCTTGGTAACCTGTCAAACCGGTTTTCATTTGTTAAACATGTGCTCAAGGTGACACTACTATTTTACATAAATAGAACACTTTTACGATTTTGATCCAACATATCAGATCAGTTGAATAAAATTGAAATGGAACACATCAAAGATATCATTTATCTAAGAAAAGTGGAAATAATAGTAAAATACGACCAATTAAAAATATGTAAAAAATAATCCCTGCACCCCCCCCCCCCTCTCTCTCTCCCAAAAACCCAAAAGAAACAGCCCTGAAAGATACAAACATGGGAGTGTTGCATTTTGCACCTGCTTAATGCTAGTAAAGCGCCTTCACGATGAAGACTAAGAGTTCATAATAAAGTTTTCGTGTGCGGGTGCAGTTCTAAGCACGTGAAAGACCGATGATATTTGGATGTTTATTTTGGATTCGCTATTTCGAGAAAGTGCCATAAGTAACAACCAGCTTGGCAGTGTTTCAAAGTCTTCAGGTAAGTGCGTTTGATTTTTGATATCGGATGTCGATCAGGGTGCGCCGTGCATTGAATCACAAAACGGTCAGTTGTAGAATGATAACCGATTTGACAGGTAATGCGCTTTTTATACCCAGCAAGACCCATACTCATTACCAAGCAAGGGCAAACAAAAACGTCGGCACTTCCTTAGAAACGATAGTCGTGAGAGATGGGGAGGATCTCAAAACCAGAAAAAAATATACATTTTTTAAAATCCCAATTAAAGCTTTTTAACTCGCACTGTCAGCTTTAATGGAGAAATGATGGAGACACACTTCACAATAATATTTTGGCCAACTTTCAGAATAGCTTGGAAATAACCAAAATTCATTTCCAAGTTTCAGCAAATTTGTTTTAGTAGACTTTGTGCTTAACTTCAAAACACAATTTCAAGGAGACTGCCATAATTGCCATATTGGTTTTAAAATTGGCTCCAAAATATAAACAATTTGCCAGGACCATGTGCTGATAATTCCATTAATTTCGTACAAACTAAGCATGAGTGTAAATTCCTAATAGATTTTTGAAATGGCAGCCATATCAGATTTCAAATAGACCCCAAAATAACAAGATTTGGTATAAAGGACCATGAACTGATCATTTCCATTAATCTTTTCCACTAAGGTTACCAGTAAGCAAAATTGGATTGCTAGTTTGAAATCTAACAAACTGTTATTTGCGCACTAAAGATGGCTTTTCTTAGATATGTGACATTTAGCAAAATCTGAGATGAGCTAGAGTTTCATAAAACAATGATACTGCTATAGATTTACCTTTGTGCTTCTTTTAGTTTCAATATTTGCCTCCGAATTCGCTTCCTTGTTGCTGTAGAAAGGCTTTTGTCTTCAAGTCTCTGAACAAAATAGTTTTGTCGTTCTTCCAAACTCCTCTCTGGGCTCTGTGTAGCATCATCCCCTTCAACCTTGACTTTGGATTTTTTTTTCAATTTTGTTGGCGAGTCATTGTCCATGCTTGCATCTTCTGCTGATCGTTTCTTAGAGCTGGCTGTATCAAAACATTCCCATTAAGGCTATCTTAGAAATATTGGAGCAGGTGAATAAGGTTAGCACAAACATGTATTCAAAATGACATATTTATTAAAAGACTTGCATAATCATCTTAACAATAAACTAGGGTTGTCAACAATTAACCAGTTACTTGGTCAGAAGACTAAACCAGTCCAACATTATATTACCAAGTAAGGAGCCCCATGTTTACCTGGCTTAGACCTACACATTTTCTTTTGAAGAGCAGATGGATACTTTTTAAATCATAAATACAGACAGTACTCAGACTAAACTGTAGGCTTTGAGCTTCATTATTGTACTTGATAGCCGAGATCAACAAAGAGTTGCCGCAAGCACCATACAAATTATACTTTAACGGGGGCCAGAATGCAAATTTGTGAAATGCCAACTTTGAAAAGTAGAAGTCGCTTAGACAGGTTGGACATAAAAACTGTAGACACCTATCTAATGAGTACACACTTGAATGAAACAGTTAAAATTACTGCTTTGACTGATTAACCATAAACTCAGTCCAAAGATTTTTTCGAATAACCAGTTCCTGAACATTTGTCCATTTTGAGAACCCTACAATAAACTATGATACATTTCATCTTCCCTTTCAAATTTGTGGCGTTGATTTGTTCAGTGGATAACACCGAGTTTCATGTACATGTACTAGGGAATTGCAGCATAACTACAGTGAAATATTAAACTTTGAATTGAACGGCCTTCAAACTTTTCTACCTAAAGAAGGTCAGAAATGTTTATCCCCTGCTGTCTACGAGGGCAGTTAAACATGTTATATTACCTGGCGTGCTAGAGGTACTGTTGACAGACTTTTCTAGTGATGGACCACGTAATATTACCTAGTGTTAGAGGTAATGTTGATAGACTTTTCTAGTGATGGACCACGTTATATTACCTGGCGTGCTAGGGGAACTATTGACAGACTTTTCTAGTGATGGACCATGTTATATTACCTGGCGTGCTAGAGGTACTAATGACAGACTTTTCTAGTGATGGACCACGTTATATTACCTGGCGTGCTAGGGGAACTATTGACAGACTTTTCTAGTGATGGACCACGTTATATTACCTGGCGTGCTAGGGGTACTATTGACAGACTTTTCTAGTGATGAACTGTGCATCTTCTTCAGTTTATCAATGAGAGATTTGTTTTCAGGAGACTTGACCGACTTTGTTTTCTTTGTAGCCGTTTTCATGGGACCACTAGAATCTTCCGATTCGCTGCTGTCGGACGACATGTCCATCATCTCCCTTCCAACAGTTGTCGGGGTAGACCGGGATTGCCTTAACACACAAAGCATGCCAACAATTGTAATTACATATGTATAACATACATATACCCTAACCATATACTGGGATATTTTTGCTGTAGTTGAACTTTCGCCTCTTTCGCCCTCCATAAAGAGGGCAAATTTATTGTAACAGTTTCCTGGTATACAGTGTATGTAGAATATAAAAGAAGGAACTATTGGAAATAAATTAAAATATCGGCAATGTAGCTTACGATTAACAGTTAGTATTTAAGATATACATATTTATTACATACTTACTAATAAATACATTTTTTTTGTATATGCGATACGACACAATTGATCCGACCCATATCAGCCCTCGCCGTATCACACCCCAAAAGCCATATCAGCCCCCGCCGTATCACACCCCAAAAGCCGTATCAGCCCCCGCCGTATCACACCCCAAAACCTGTATCAGCCCGCAAAACCCGTTTCACACCCATTTTGGATTTTTTTTGTTTTTCAATATTTAAAAAGAAAAATTGATAATAAGATAGTAGCTTTTATTAGTAAGTATGTAATAAACAGAATAAAACATGCCTTTTTCCATATCACACCCAGTATCAGCCTTCGACCAATATCAGCCCTCAGGCTGATATTGCAGTCTCGGGGTGATACTGGGTATGATATGGAAAAAGACATGTATTATTCTCTATATATGTATCATGTATGAGCTAGTTAAAACCTTAGTGGTGAAATACTTATAAAACACAATATTGATCTTCATATTGTTAATCCTCGAAATCTATATTTTCTGCTTTTGATACACGTATCTTCTCAGCACCCCGTTGAATGTGTCATATAATAAAACATACTTGTTTTTTGTTTTCAATCATGTCAAAAATATCAAATATAGCCTCCTCTCAGTCTGAAGTATAATTATCTGTGCAATTGGATATTATTTGTCATGTATACTTTCCAAAGCATACTTTTTTTTAATCGTATTGAACTAAGCTTATTCAAGCTGTAGTTCTTAATTTCTATCGGTTCTAAAATTTTAATACTGAAAAATTATCTCGGTGATCATTTCCTTCTGTAACAAATGTTAACTTACTGTTGCCCTTTCAGCTCAGCGATCTTCTTCCTGATATTTTTACGAGTTACTTGTGAAGACGCGAGTTTCAGTCTTTGTTCCAGAGTTACTATGCTGTGTTTGGAACGGTCAGGGGTACCAGAATCTTCTGACATTTTGACCTTTGGTTTTTTCGTTACTGTTTGAACATCATCATCATCATCATCTGATTCATCAGAGGAACTCTCTTCCTTTGGTCTCTTTTTAGGCTTTGATTTCTCTGTTTTCTTTGCTTCTGTTGTGTCATCTGATTCCAGTTGTTTCTCCTTTTTTTCCATTATTTTCTTCTCTATATAACATAATAGATTTACGTTTTAAAACTGTTAATTCTCATATCAAATTTAAATACAATAATAACTAATGCATGTAAATTTAAGTTTTGAAAGTCCTATAATTAACAAATGTTTTAAAAGTCCTATAATTAACAAATTATTACACAGATTTAGGTTTTGTTATTATCAAAGTTCATGAATTTTGTTCCATGTTTCCTGACAGTTGGCTTTCTTCGTGGGCCCAAACACTGACTACTGACTACCTCATTTGCGTTTATAGTTAAAGCTGAGAATTAGAATTCAAGAGAAGAACAGTGATACCTAAACGTGAATGTATTGACATCAGTAAAATCTGAAGATTTACTAAAGATGCAGGAGCAAATGAGATTCCATCTTAGTGAATTTAGTTTGGAACCTCTGCGTTTGATATCTGGTAATTAAACAAAGGCATGAATATTGTCACTTTATGATGTCAGCGACAAATAGTTAATCACTGATATATCTTTTCAGCTGTGACACTAGAAACTTTATCTAAATCTGAGCTAGAACAATGGTAAAACTAATATGTTTGATTTATGTGTACCTTTTTTTCTTTTTTTCTTCTCAGTTGCTCCATCTCCTTTGGCGTTGGTTCCCTCGACATCGTCTCCATTCACTAGTTTAGATACAGTTTTACCCTCCTTTGCTTTTACTTTATTTTTCTTCTCAACTTTTGTGTGACTGTTGTTTTTTCTATTTTGGTTTTCAGTAGACTTGCTCCCCTCTGTTCTAAACAATAAATTTCGGTAGATACCATAAAAAAAATGTAAACATAACTGTATAAATAATAGGCTTCTGACTGAAATTAAACAAATTTGCTTGAAGTAGAATATTTCAACTTGGTTGGTCCGAAATGTTCCTGATTTGATTCCTCGAATGCTTCTTTATAAAATTTCTTTTTCTGATAAGATAGTGTCATTTTTCTGCATTGTAGAAATAATATAACAGGTATATAACATTTTTGTCCGATTCATGAATATTCAAATGGGTAAGATATTTTCAAAGTTTTAAGTGTTGAGGTAATTTTGTTCGGTATGCATGCTAGGTAAATTATAGAGATAACTGTATTTGGTGTGTCATTAATTATAGCATCAACAATTAACACAATTTTTCAGTTGAAGTGAGACAACTAATTTTGAGTGTGAATTGAAATTGTGTGTTGTGAGTTTCCTTGTGTATGTATCACAGCCTACATAAGAAACTATATAAACAGTAATAGCTACTGCAAAGTACAGACAATATCATTTGTCAGAACATTTTCTAAGCAACATTTAAACACTAATACTACAGTTTTATATTGTAGCTATGTGCTTACTTTTGTTACGTTGTGTAATTATTTAAGATCGTGCACACATTAACATGGTCCCAGTTTAATACCTACTGTTTGCTTAAAAGAGCATTAAGTTTCTGCTTTAGCCTCTTCTTTGCCTTGTCTGATATGGTACCATCCTTGAGTTTTTCTTGTATACTCTCTGCTGTGTGCTTTTTAATTGGAGACTGGCTGGGGGACTTCTTTCCAACAAGCGCAGCTTTACTTTCCTCTTCCTCCTCCTCCTCCTCACTGTTGTCAGCAGCTGTAGACGACTTACTCTTCTTCATACCTGTAAATTTCATCTCCGTTTCTGAAATCACAAAAAGATCATATCACTTTCATGAAATCATAATAAAAGTAAGATATTCTGTGACATTGTATGAAGCTTTAACCCTTTCACCACTGGAGACCAAAATGGACTCATCCAGATCAATGCTTGGAAGAATTTTACATATGGGTGAAAGGGTTAAGCTACTGCAAAGCAACACGTATGAATCCCTAATCACTAATATTTTCTTTTCCATAGACTTTATCAGAACATCAGTAAATGCTGATGTGATCCTGCTCTTTTGATGGCAATCTTGTCAATATTTTTAATGTGTGATGCAGACTACCATTCTACAATGTAACAATTTCAGAAGGGAAACAAAAGAAGAGATAAACAAATGTGACCTCAATAGATGGGTCACATGATAATGAAACGTTGTTTCATGTGACCTTAACAAAGAGGTGGCACCAGATGCTGCACCATCATGTAAGCTTATAGCCCGAGTTTCCTCTGGCCCTCACACCAGAGCGCACTGCTATATAAAAATGTGGAATTCTCTGACACCGCTTGGTAGAGAGTTATGAGGTGCTAATAACAAAAATCTACTATGTCACAACACATACCTCACATATATCAATAAATGGATTATTTATTGATATATATATCTTCAGACTTCTTTTTATATATCTTCTTGTTTGAACCGCATCTTTTTGTTGATTAGTCACTCCCCGATACCAAACGGTGTCGGGAGAATTCCACATTTTCATAAAGCAGTGCGCTCTGGCCCCACACCAGACATCTAAGCCAAAATGTCTAAGTCTGGTGTTAGGGCCAGAGGAAACTCTGGCTAATAAGCTTACAAGTACTCTGTGACATGTGAGCTAAATACAGGAACTCCGCTATAGATTTTAAAACTGAAGTAGATTGAAAATCTACCGTAGAGCGAAAATTTAAAGGTAACAATGACCACTTCAAATGGTGTCTCACAAAACACACGAAATGCTCATGCCAAGAGTTTTAACATTTACAAGCATACCCTTTTTCTCATCATCTTTAATATGTTTAGACTTTTTCAGTTTTTTCTTCAGTTTTTCCTCCACAAATGATGCCACACTGCTGATGTTCTTTGCGGACTTTGTTTCTTTAGAGGGCGAGGAAAATTGTTTGCTTCCATTGATTAATTTCTGCTTTACAACTGGAGGTTCTGTTTTTTCAACTTTTGCCTTTTTCTTGTTCTTCTTCCTGTAGAGTAAAAAGGAAATACAATATATTTATACGTGTTTCATGAAGGCAAAAAAAACCCAAAGAACACAACTATCAAGACTAGTCTTTAGCATCACAGATAATAGAATAAGATAACTTGATAGAGAAGCAAAATAGTTGAAAGGGAAAACCCTGAAAGGTTCAAGAAGTTACAGAGTATTTATGCAAAACAGATTAAAGCAGAATCTATGAAAGGAGAAAAAAATGAGTCAGACCTCAACTGTTTAAAATGTACTGTAACAGGCAGCGCATGTGAAAAGCAGATTATAATACATAGTCATTATTGGAGGCCACATTTCTGAGCTTTGATCTTTTGCTCATTACATTGTTCACACCACAAGTTTTGAAGTGCTTTCTGAGTGAGTTGGCATTCATGGGCATGGTGAATGCCAACTGGACAAAGACAAAGGCAAATTCAATGAAGTGCAATAGAACTTCATGTTGGATTTGCCTCGTCGTTGTTCATATTGCCCATGAGAACATGCCAACTGACAAGCTCACATCCAAATGTTAATTATATAGGCATACAGTATAATATGTGGTTCTGGGTTGTTTGGCCCGAAATCCTGTTTGCCCTAAAACAAAAATATTAGGGCGAAACATTGTTTGTATTTTCTTTCGATTTTAGTAGTTTTAAGTCACAATTTTTTTGTTTAGTCTTCCATATCATTAAAATCAATTTCATAAAACAATGTGTTTGTCTTGTTTTTAAGCGAGTGTGACAAACGGCAGCTGTGAAAAGCTAACTCCGCTCTCACCACATACTTTACATGAAATATGCGCATGTCTAACACCAATGTCATCGATAACTTTAGTTGATATATTTAAATATTAATCATTAGTTATATTAGTGTATAAATAAATATATTTTTTAGGGCGAAACAACCTAGGGCGAATGGGATGTAGGCATAGGTGTTTGAAGTTCTGACTGTGAATTGAGATAAAAATCATATAAAAAAATTAGGGTATTACTACATAAAAAAAGAAGTTCTTTTTTTTTATATAGTAATACCCTTATTTTTTCTATATGATTTTTATCTCAATTCACAGTCAGAACTTCAAACACCTATGATGTAGGTCGAAACAGCCCGTTACCATATATGTACAATAGCACTGAATATATGTGGTATGACAGTCAATCCCCAGTGCAGAATAAAAAAGCTTATTTTGCTTTGCGGGTACTACTGTTTAACGTTTTATATGCTTATATTAACGTCAGGCAAAAACACGTGTAACCCCCCCCCCCCCCCCAAAAAAAAGCATCATATCCCCATGCTACAGTTTCGTGTTTTTACGTATTCGCGTCATGTTTATAAATCGTTGGTTGCGAATGTAGACTTATACTTTTTAGATGGTGTGTCATCAGGGTCTGCGTCGAAGCTTTCATCGGAAAACCACGAGGCTACCAGTGATTTTGATGCTTCGTCTACCTCGAGTTCCATGTTGACATATATTTCAGAAGCACGTTGTGGTAGCTTCCAGAACATGCGCAGATGACAGACTTTTAAATTTGTGTACTTCCTGTTCGCCAGTCTCTCAACACACGTGGATTGGTATACACACATTTTATATACACGTTTTACCAGAGTCAGCGAAGGATTTCGAGAATTTACAAATATTTGTGGTGTACCTCCGACACAGAAAAATCAAGTGATTCTCGTCAGGTTGGTTAACTTGGCAGTTCATTCATCTATGGATTAACGATATTGTACGAGTCGACTAGTTCGATATATAAAGGTCAAAGGTCAGTACATATAGACTATATATAAATACATTTACAGTGTACATGTTTTGAACACAATCTAAAAGAAGTAACAGCTTTTGACATTTTTCATAAAAGAAAGGCCACATCATTACACCATGCAAACACCCACCTGCAAGTAGGGTTTTGACTATTAAAAACTAAAAGGTCAAGGTCATTCAAGATAAATTTCTTGAACTTTTTTTGGCTGACTCCATTAGTTCAATATTAATAGTTTCAATTGAATCAAGCTTCATCAGATTCTAGCTGGCACTAATTGGTTAATAGGATCTGTAATTACTTCTTGTAGTTATGAATAACTTTAATTAAAACATATGTCAAGGTCCTTTGAGGTCAAATGTTCAAATCTGATTTGCAGACAGTTCTGCTTGAAAAACTCCATTCCCTCCTCATAATTTTGGCCCCACCCCCCTGTTGTTTGGTAAAAAGATTTTTTGTGATATCTATACTCTACTTGTAAATGTTTACAATATCCATATATTACTTCTTTGCCCCATATGTATATGGATATATAGTTACAAAAACTGGTCAAAGTCCCTGGCAATATTAATATAATATTATAATAAAAATAACAATAATGAGAGACTTTACTCATGAATTCAAGTATAGATTGATTTTTTTCTTTAAATATCACAATTATATGCAGTTACACTATTTAAAACTACATAGAACATAACAAAAAAATATGTATCTTTAATATAGTGTTGAACTTTGGCTAATGACTAGAAATGGAATGAGTGTGTGTATGTGTATGGAAAACTGAATTGTAAATGTATTGATTATGTACTGTTAAAAAATCTTTCAAAAAATAAAAAATAAAAGATTTTCGTTTAATTACTTTTTTGAAAGTATGTATTTCTATGAGGTGAAGTTATGTATTGCTGAGATTTTCAACTAAGATTTAAAGAAAATTGTAAATGAGCTGCAGGCTAAAAGTTATCGTACTTTCGGCTGACACAGTATATTAAATTGTTATTTCATATATAACTTTAAGTCAGTGATGATCAATTTTATGTCTGTTACTTTAAGGGTATACGCAGGTAGCTTAGTTGGTAGACTGGAGTGTCTGACTGTCTGTATGTCTAGAGTTGGAAGGATCCTGGATTTGATATCCCAGTGACTGGTAGTGCATATTTCTGTTCCTATTACATCAATACAAAATTGGTGAGCTTGCCAACCCTTGTTTCAAGTGTGCCAGGTGAATGCTTTTGCAAGAGGATATACAAACCTTAGTTGTCTCTTCTTAGGGGCATCAAAGACTATTTATATTTAATAGGACTGGACTGGCCCGTTGATCATTAGTGACCAGGTGGCTCAACTGGTAGAGTTGTCCAGCTAGAGTAATTGGAGGGTTCTGGGTTCAAATCCTGTGTAGCGGAACAGGGTCGATCATCAGTGACCAGATAGCTCAATTGTTAGAGCATCCGTCTAGAGTTTGGAGAGTCCCGGGTTTTCGAACCCCGGTCTGGCTGTGCATTTTTCCTCTCCTGTTACAGTGGTGACTGTGACCAACCCTTGTTTCAAGCATTTGGTGTACACTTGGTAATTAGATACCCAAACCTGGGTTGTAAATAACTGTGTCTTCTGGCCCCGCTTGCACGAAACTTCTTAACTCAGTCCTCAATGCTTAACTTTGAGTATATGCTTAACTTAAAATACGTTCTTAGTTGAGAACGTTCTCAAATATTTGAGAACGTGTTTGAGAAAGCCAATTTTGAGAACTTCTCAGATAAGAACGTACTTAGTTTGAAAATTGAGAACTAAGAATTAAGAAATTTCGTGCAAGCGGGGCCTGGGGCGAAGACTTTAAAAAAAGGAGGGAGGAATGTAGCGCAACTGGACTGGATCAATCATCTGCGACCAGGTAGCTCAATTGGTAGAGCATCCATCTAGAGTTTGGATGGTCCTGAGTTCCAAAACCCGGACAGGTCATGCATTTTTCCTCTCCTGTTACACCTGTCCAAATCAAATTGATGGGATTTTCCGCACTTATTACACATATATGCAGTCAACACAGACTCTAATGAAGCAATTCATATAATTTAATTCTTACTTTCTTAGACAGCAGATATTTAATATATCGATAATGCTGAATACAATATAGATATTATAACAATACAAGGGTGCCTGACCAATCATCATATTCAACCTTATATCAATTTTACATTAGACCTGCTTGTTAAAAATTCAACATTATTAAGCTGGTAGTATACGATGTGCCGAAAACATTTGTTAAAATACATTAAAAACTTCCTCATGATGCATGAATGTTCGGAGTATACTTGGAAAGTTGTAGTTACGCAATATTATCAATTTAAGTAGGAAACCTCACAGGAAGTGTACAATCTTTCCATACACTTATGAAGTAGTTAGTAGGAGATGCATCCTGCTTTCACCAGTTGTGACTGTTCGATAAAACATATCTGAAGTACGTATACTGTATACATGTTTATGCTGTGTGAGAACTTAGATGTCAAAATTGACAGTACTTATCTTATCCAAGTCTAACCAGGACACAGTCGTACTGCAAGCACAGGTAAAGGTGAAACATGCAAAGCTGGAGTGTGCAATTCCATAGGTATAGGAATAATACATTTTGTGATAGTAGGCAGACTAATGAAAATTTTCGTAGGTGGGCTGGTAGAATGTGGGCTTGTACTCTAAATAGTCTAGGAAACTGTACACCACTGCCAAAGATCACTGAAGTTAACACACGCTCGTTTCAGATACAAGATATCTTTTTCAGGTCAGATATTAAAACTCCATTCCACTTGTTACCCCCAGCTAGGCCACCTGCGTTTCAGTGACGACAGCGATAATTTATATGTTCTGTGTTTGGGTATGCACCTCGAGAGCAGTCTGTGACACTGCAGACTGTAATAACAAATGTATGGGGTCAATCAGACTCGATGATCTTCTTGACAACTTGACATCACATCCGTGCATTGTTGGTTTACAGATTGTGAGAGATGTAAGCTGTATATGACCGGCCTACCACACTTTCAACATGACCGAGACTAACTTCAAGGCGGCCTTACTGGTCAGTATCTTAGTAAAGTGTAATTTATTTTATTTTCATCTTATATTTATTGGGTTGGTTGACTGAAAATAATGTATGCTATTATTTTCTCGAAATAGTATTTTGATTTTTTATTACAATTTAAAACTTGAACCTTTGCAAAAAAGATAAAGGTTTGCATATAAAAAAGAATTGTGTGCAAAAAGAAAAAAAATACAGGGTCAAACAATTTATTGGCATGTAGGACAGTTCTTTAATATGTGCTTGTCAAAGGTATCTCGCCATGTTAAACTTCTAATATTGCTGGAGTAGAGAGTAGTTGGATGTAGGTATAACTTTTCTATACTGTGATAGGCTGGAGCATCAGCTGGTGTGTCTGTAGATCTGTCGCTGTTTCCATTGGATACCGTCAAGACCCGCCTACAGAGTCCACAAGGTTTCTGGAAGGCTGGTGGATTCCGAGGAATTTACTCCGGCCTACTTCCCGTAGTGATTGGATCAGCACCTACAGGTATAAATCTAGCTTTTTATTACAGTCAGTCTAAAGAACAAAGTGGACATGCTACTTATATATCTTAATTTCCAATGAAAGCTTCAGAATAATGTGATGTGAATTGCTAGAGAATTTATAGCTTTATAATGTCTGAATAACAAAGATGCCTATAGGATAATGATATTTGGGCCATAGCATTCTGGGAAGTTTGTTCAAATGGATGACCTTGACCAAATTTGGTCTAATTTTTGTAAACCTTTCATTATCTTCTACTGAATGACCAGGAGGCCTAGGGTTATAATTATATTTGGCATGTAGCAATATGTTAATAGTGTAAAGTAATATAAAGAGTGGGATTTGACTGAATGACTTTAAAGAACAGACTAGTTATATATGTTACTTTCAACAAAGATCCATAATGTGTAGAGAAATGGCATTTGGTCGATTAAAATAAATGTGACATTGATCAACTTCGAAGGTCACAGGTTCAAAATGAATTCAATCACAGTTAAAAGTTTATAGCAATACAGGCCCATTGGTCCCCTTTTAAAAGTTCAACTCCTTCCTCTCCAAATGGTTTACTTTTCAAAAAGATTACTGATTCAGGGATCATTCCAATTGGAATTTCACATTTACGGGTAAAAATGTCCATGATTGAGTGACTTGGTGGATTAGTTTTATGCCTTCACAACAGCTTTGGTCATACTTAGGGCGGTGTCCGCTTGTGATCTGGCCATCACACTGGAATATCATAGCCTATTAATTCACTTTATTTGAGTTGGCATTTTCATCTCAGAGTTGCTAATCATATTTCATCTGACAGTTAAAAATGAATTTTTTAACCTGTATGATTTTTCCCAAATCTCCATTGTAATTCATAATAAAACAACAAATGCTTCCTGTGCTGTGTTAATACTTTTGATTTGTATATTTTAGCTGCTCTGTTTTTCTGTACATATGAGCTGACAAAGACAGTGATACAAAATTCTCTAGGTGAGAATTGGGCAACAGCATCACATATGATGGGGGCCTCATTAGGGGAAGTGGTAAGTACACAAATAGCATCAAACATGATGAGGCTACATTTGGGGAAGTTTCTTCCAAGATGGCTGCCATGGGCTCTAATTTGTCAAATCATTTAGGGCTATACTTTGAGTCCTTTTGAGCCAACATTGTTCTTAGTTTATGGGAGTAATACATGCGAGTAAGGTTTAGATCTTAGTTTTTCCAAGATGTCTATCATGACCTCTCAATAGTGGAATCACAGCTGTCGCAAACTTGTATCTTTGCTTACATAACATACAACATAACAGTGTCTGTCACAACTAACATTTTATTTTAATATATCGTTAAACCCATTCATTGAAGCTTGTTTTTTACCCTTAGTCAGCCTGCTTTCTTCGAGTTCCAGTGGAGGTTGTGAAACAGAGAGCTCAAGCTAACTCAAACCTGACATCACGATCAATACTTGTGTCAGTCCTCAAACAGGAGGTGAGTACTAGACTGACCACACCTGATATCTCTGTCCATACTCCACCCTCAAACAGGAGGTGAGTACTAGACTGACCACACCTGACATCTCTGTCCATACTCCACCCTCAAACAGGAGGTGAGTACTAGACTGACCACACCTGATATCTCTGTCCATACTCGCACCTTAAACAGGAGGTGAGTACTAGACTGACCACACCTGATATCTCTGTCTATACTCCACCCTCAAACAGGAGGTGAGTACTGACTGACCACACCTGACATCTCTGTCCATACTCCACCATCAAACAGGAGGTGAGTACTAGACTGACCACACCTGACATCTCTGTCCATACTCCACCCTCAAACAGGAGGTGAGTACTAGACTGACCACACCTGATATCTCTGTCCATACTCGCACCTTAAACAGGAGGTGAGTACTAGACTGACCACACCTGATATCTCTGTCTATACTCCACCCTCAAACAGGAGGTGAGTACTGACTGACCACACCTGACATCTCTGTCCATACTCCACCATCAAACAGGAGGTGAGTACTAGACTGACCACACCTGATATCTCTGTCCATACTCGCAACTTAAACAGGAGGTGAGTACTAGACTGACCACACCTGACAGACTGACCACACCTGATATCTCTGTCCATACTCCCACCTTAAACAGGAGGTGAGTACTAGACTGACCACACCTGACATATCTGTCCATACTTCACCCTCAAACAGGAGGTTAGTACTAGACTGACGACACCTGACATATTTGTCCATACTCCACCCTCAAATAGAAGGTAAGTACTAGACTGACCACACCTGATATCCAGGTACTAGACCACAGTTCTCATTTCTTGCCTTGAACGGCAAAGACAAAGTTTTCAGACCCTATCTACAGAACATCAAAAGGTTGTACGGGTACATGTAGTTGTATAGATAACCAGTCATTTACCATAAGTTAAGTGCAGCTGGTACTGGCAATTTGTTAAAGACTTGATATAATAGTGTTAACTCTCAGGACATATACAGATCATTGTTTGGGCGTTTTTTTCAAGTTAATGTGGCACTATAAACGATATCTAAATTATTTTCCACAAGTAAACCACTTGTACTTATAAATATCAGAATGATTTTAGGAATAAGACGGTCAAATATTTGACAGGTACATGTATACTATGATAAGGGTAAGAATGGGTTGAAAAAATGTCTTCAGGTAATTTGGAAAATGTGACTGACTTGGATGTTATGCTTCACTATTTATCTTAATTTTCATACACATAAGTTTTTGTTTCATTCAGTACAGTTGATGTTATTTCCTTACAGGGATTTCTAGGGTTGTACCGCGGCTACTTCAGTACTGTGATCAGGGAAATGCCGTTCTCTTTCATACAGTTCCCCATATGGGAACATCTCAAGGTAAGCAGTTGTCAAAATAATCTGATCTTATTATAATTTTTAAATTTGATGGTTGATACTTTGAAAAACATGTAATGAAGACATCAAATATTTGTGGGGACTTTCTTTTGAGGTTTTAAACTTGCAATTTATTTAGTGTATGAAAACTTTCTCGGATTGGTTGTATGTTTAAACTTTCTTGTACATGTACTTATATGTTATGGCCCTGCTGGTCGACAGGTCTGAGGCAGAATGAGGTTACTGGTGTATACATTAACCCTGTAATACAAATTGGCTAGGGGACCAGGACAAAAAATAAGCGCAGAATCGTACATTGATTCTATAAAAACATAAATCAGATCACATGTTTACAGACTAATATGTTCAGAAAAAAAAAGTTAAAATGGGATGAATTTCCTGTCAACCTACTTATGTGTGGAAGCTAAGGCAGTGGAACATCACCTACAGAAATGAGTAGATTGCAAAACAGCTGGACTGCATAAAGATTATAAATAGAATCATAAATTTGAGAGGTTACATACACAAATCACTAAAATGAATAATGACTGCTGGATTAGTTAGTGCCGACTGTATCAATGTCTTGTAGGTAGCTTTAAAGTAACAGCTTCCTATGGTATTTCCTTCCTACCTGCAGATGCGATGGTCGTCCTACCAGGGTAAACCTGTAGACCCGTGGCAGTCTGCAATGTGTGGAGCTGTGTCAGGTAAAACTCGGCTTTAATAATGCTATCACATTTAAATACAATACTACAACTAAGTTTGAAGCTCAGAGGTACTTTCACATTGATAGAATTAAATTCTGTTCTACGATATTTTGTTAGGATTTCTTGGATAAAGTTGATTATAAAATCATTTGAATGCCGTTCATGAGGCGCAATAGTACAGTGGTTAAAATCTGGTCAAATGTGTATGAAAATCAGTGACAGTTAAGGCAATGTACACAATGTCCAACTCAAGTAGTAAGATATCTCAGACTAGAAGATATCTCAGACTAGAAGATATTTCAGACTAGAAGATATTTCAGACTAGAAGATATCTCAGACTAGAAGATATCTCAGACTAGAAGATATTTCAGACTAGAAGATATCTCAGACTAGAAGATATCTCAGACTAGAAGATAAGATATTTCAGACTAGAAGATATCTCAGACTAGAAGATATCTCAGACTAGAAGGTATTTCAGACTAGAAGATATCTCAGACTAGAAGATATCTCAGACTAGAAGATATTTCAGACTAGAAGATATTTCAGACTAGAAGATATCTGAGACTAGAAGATATTTCAGACTAGAAGATATTTCAGACTAGAAGATATCTCAGACTAGAAAATATCTGAGACTAGAAGATATTTCAGACTAGAAGATATCTCGTCAGCTATTTCAAACAAGTGCTGCAGATCTCCAAAGCCAATTAAGAGATGGATATCTCTACTGACTTCAGTAACTTTCTCTCCTTAAAGGTTGTATAGGAGCAGGAGTGACCACACCCCTTGATGTGGCTAAGACAAGGATCATGTTGGCAAAAGTATGTATTAAATACAGCCTCCAATCCCTTTGTAGTGACACTAATAGCAAATCTTACCAAATAATAGCAGAAAAGGATAGAATTATGTCGAGTAACTCTTTCAAAACGGAACACAGCCTTGTTATGAAACGTGACATATAACAGGGCCAAAGATTTTGCTACTTACTCCCTTTTGCTTTGATGCAGCTGTGTTTTCATCCTTATAAGTATTTTTAACGGCAATCAGTTGAAACTTTTTAATGTTTTTTCGGTTGAACACCATTTCTATTTCCTGGTATGTGATTCATTTCAGACGGGAACTCCACTTGCTACAGGCAATATTCATTTTGCTCTAAAAACAATTTACGCAGAAAGAGGTCCCAAAGGGTAAGTAAAAAACTACCAGGGATGATTTGGATTTCCGAGTTGTAAACTTTAAAACAAAATTCGAAAATGGATGATACTTAACTGATCAATTGTTTTCATAAGGTGTAAAACCTGAAGACAGGTGAATTTTTGTGTGAAGTAAACCCATATATTTCATAATTAATTTTTAAGAGCATACACAATGTTGGATAATAGACACTCTTAAAATTATAACGGTTTCATTCAATACATATTTCCCAGTGTGTAAGCTGTTAGTGTTTGCAGCGATTCTTCTTGATCTCTTGATTATTAACGTTGTTGTTTATAACATACTTTTTTTGTTTCCCGATATGACCGGGAGGTTCCCAGTTTTTAGCATCAAAACAGCCATCTCCCGTTTGTCCTGTTTTGACATGGAAATCTCCCAAAATAGATCTATCATTATAAATTTCCATTAATACTTTTGTCGCCCCAAAATTAATGCTACAGGTCATAACCTGTCTACCTTGAGACACCGACATATATGAATATAATATAAAGAGTTTTTTAGGTCACCTGAGCTTTGCTCAAGACCTATTCTAATTGCTTTTCGTCCGTCGTCCGTCGTGCGTAAAGTTTTTACATTTTCAACTTCTTCTTTACCCCAACCCCTGGGGCCAGGGTGGGGCCCGGGTGGGGCCCCGAAGGGAAAATTAACCAATGTTTCAAAAATCTTCTTCTCCGGACTCAAAGGTACTACATTCAATTTCAGTGCATAAAAAGAAAGATCATCAGGGGCTTTATTTAAACTGAAAATATCAGGACCCCGAGCTATCCGTTCTCCCTTGGGGAGGGGGTAAATTTTACTATAGTTTATATAGGGAAATAACACTTTTGGGTATATTTTGACAACTTTCTGTAGGAAATTATTTTACTTGGTGAGAATTATCCTTGGAGGAAGAAGGTTTCAAATTGTAAAATTGGGATTCCTACCCCAACCGCTGGGGCCAGGGCGGGGCCCCAAAGGAAAAACTAACCAATATTTCAAAAGTCTTTTTCTCCAGACTCAGAGGTACTACATTCAATTTCAGTGCATAAAAAGAAAGATCATCAGGGGCTTTATTTAAACTGTAAATTTCAGGACCCCGAGCTATCCGCTCTCCCTTGGGGAGGGGGTAAAGTTTACTATAGTTTATATAGGGAAATAACACTTTTGGGTATATTTTATCCATTTTCAGCAGAAAATTACTCAAACTTAGTCAGAATCATCTTTGGTGAATGAAGGTATTACATTGTAAAATTAGGATTCCTGCCCGATCCCCAGGTGCTAGGGCGGGGCCCCAAATGGAACATTTACCAATATTTTCCAATTCTTATCCTTTGATGACATGACAAGTATTGTATTTCTCTTGGTTTACATGCTGATTTCCACATCACATCTAAACAATAAGATAAAGCTACCAGTATCTATGATATAACTCAGGTGACCGCTAAGGCCCTTGGGCCTCTTGTTTAATGTTGGAGTCGAAACAAATTAAGTGGTTGTCAAACTGAATGCCGCCTTTACATACATTCCTCTTGCATGTTCCTTAACAATGCTACTGTGGGCGGTGTAGTGCAATGTTAGTAGAATGTTTCCTGTTTTAGTAATCTTGATTTAATATTATCAATGGTCAGTATGTTTTTGTTTACAATGGAGAATACAGATTTGAGTATGCTGTGTTTTTTCTTCCAGTCTGTTTGCGGGGTTGTTACCGAGAGTGATGTGGATTTCCATAGGTGGCGCTGTGTTTTTGGGGGTGTATGACAAGGTCAAGGTCACAATAATTGACCTCTGTGAAGAAAGATAACCATGGCTTAAGTTTAATTTTTGGTTTTAAGATACTCATTAAATAGAATGTTATAATTGAATTTTATGTAATATCAAAAATCATTATTCCAATAAAAAGATTGTACTGAATGTATTTAGGATATGATAAAAACTCATATTTGTAACACACACTATCATATGTTAAGTCTCTGAAATCATCCGAACTGGTGAAAAAATCAACCTACAGAACTGTGAGTTCAAGATTTATGAGAACCATATAGTCACAGATCAAATATGTTAGAATTAGAATAAACAGAACCAGGTGAGGAATTATTCAAGGATCTTGTATCTCTTGTTACTTTTACCAGGTAATGCTGTGTATAAAAATCCATTCCAGACAGCATTCACAACTTTTCTTAAGTAAAGAAGAATTTATGTTGCCATATCCAGCATAAATATTATACTAAGGTATTATTGATAAGGGATTGAACAGGTAAACAGTTCAACCTTTCAGCGAGTGTCTGGACAAAGGGAGATAACTTAAAAGGAGCAAAGCACCTTGCCTCATATTCAGAAGAGAATTATTTGAGAAGTTGACTATTGAATGTAAACTTTATTTATTTTATAACAATTATGAAACAAGTTAGTTCCACTTATATTAATCATTCTTGTTGGCCCAGATGTTAGCATGTGAGGGGTTTTCAATGTAGGAGGAAATGAGTAACAAGAGAAAACCCACCTTTTCACATCCGATCGGGGAATCAAAACTTACCTGCCTTGGTGAAAGGCAAGTGGACTATCAACTGCGCCACCTGACTGTTGACTATTGGAAATCACCATTGAAGGTTAAAAAAGCTAAGAACAATAACAGCTTTGTTACATGGTATTTTGGGTAACAATATAAGATGGTATAGCTATCATCGATTTCTTATTTCCAGTGTCCTCTGGAATTATAAAATGCAGTTTCTTTGCCCTTCAGAGTCCTAAAATGTGGCCTTTCACACTGTACTGTATTAGCTGCCTATCTACCATGTAGCTAATAATGATCTCATGGAATATCCTGTACAATAGCCTGAGTTTCCTCTGGCCCCGACACCAGACAGACATTTTGACAGATACATGTCTGGTACCTAGCCTAAGTTTCCTCTGGCCCTGACACCAGACTTAGACATTTTGACAGATTCATGTCTGGTACCTAGCCTAAGTTTCCTCTGGCCCTGACACCAGACTTAGACATTTTGACAGATTCATGTCTGGTACCTAGCCTGAGTTTCCTCTGGCCCTGACCCCAGACTTAGACATTTTGACAGATACATGTCTGGTACCTACCCCGGGTTTCCTCTGGCCCCGACACCAGACAGACATTTTGACAGATACATGTCTGGTACCTAGCTTGAGTTTCCTCTGGCCCTGACACCAGATTTAGACATTTTGACAGATACCAGTACAGTTTCTTATGAGGTATCAGTATCCTGTAGTTGGTCTAAAACTTTAACTGTAGCTTATGTGACATAATAGATTTAGCATAATATATGTTGTACAATGATATGGGGTGATGACTGATTATTAGAATTGTTTGTTTGAATGTTATCGTGTTGGTTTTGATGAATCGTATATATGTATAAATATGAACTATGATAATGTTTTGTTTTAATTGGTCTTATGAATCTGTGATATATGACAGGATAATTTAGTGTGTTGTAAGAACCAAGGTCTGGTTTGGTTTGTTTAACATTTGTCATTATACCCTGCTGTTTTCTGCAAAGATAGATGCTTGAGATGAGGGTAGCGAAATTATTTTCATGTATGATTATGTGTTCGTATGGCTGCATATACATTTAAATTATTATTGAATTGTGAAAAATGTTTGGATAATTGATTGATTGATACTGAAATGTCTTTATACACATGTTTATTTCAAGATTTTCTCCCTTGTAGATGAATCAATGAAAACGCGAACAACAGTTATAAAAGCTTGCTATTAATTTCCATGATATGAATCAATTGTGCTTGGTAAGGTTTTTGTTTTATAAAAAATAATTAATTTTTGGATGCTTTTATAATTATTTGAAAATAAAGTGAATTTAAATGCATTTAGGATTCTTCAGAAATTGATATGAAATACGTTGGTGGGGATAGGGGGGAGGCATTGTAGTCGCAGTTTTGTAATAATGTAGGGGTTTGGAATCTAAGATTATTGTTAAATTACATTTCTAAAAATCCAAATATTTTATCAAACCATTTACAGTGTAATAATACCATCATGTAAATTTTGTAGCATATATTAAACATTTACAGTAGGGAAACATGATTCTTTGTTTTCCTGAGGTTATCTCATTCACCCCTGAAATTTCATAATGGACTATTCCAGCCTTTGAATTTAGAGGGTTCAAATGTGTCCTCAGGCGGGAAGGAGTTAATCATGCCAGACTATTTTATGAAATGTGCATGGCAAAGACTTGTAGATGTTATAATCAGTGAGAGATCAATAAAATATTTGTTAATTGAAGTAATTAGGCTTCTTTGTGGTATATTTGATAATTGGTTTGAGTGGTTTACAAATCACACACAGAAAGGTATAGACCCTGAACTCAGAACACATTGAACATGTAACTTATTAGATTGCATGGCCTTCAAACAACATCATACATCTTGAGCATTCACTTACTGTAATATTACATGTTTATAACATTAAACATTCGGGGTTGGTTATACAGAGGTTCCTCAACGAGTGTTTGTTTAATATAATGTTTATCTAACTTTCAATAGTTAATTTTCAAATTCTATAAAGATGCGAGGTGTCTATTGCAATTTGAAAAACAAGAGGCCCAGAGGGCCTGTATCGCTCACCTGGATACCTAAGCAATCATGGCAGAATATTCTCCAAATGAGATCAAAGGAATATGCCAGACCCCAAGGCCAATCCTTGAAGCATATCTGTATTAGATTTTTCATTGCCAGCAATTTCATGTATGGTTATGGGGTGGGAATCTTAACTGTTTCCAAGCTTTGACTCAGAAACTAGGTCCCTAGGGTTGTGGCCAGACCCCAGGATCAATTCTAATATCGTGACTACATTTGTCTCTTTTTGCCCAGCATTTGTATATATAGTTTTGGGGTGGGGATTTTATCCATTTCAAAGTTATGACCCAGGGATTAAGTCTCCAAGGGTGGGGCAGTCCCCAAGGCCATCCTGGAAGCATATGTGCACTCATCTCTTTATACTCAGCAATTGTATATACGGTTATACGGGGGGCCTCTCAACTGTTTCCAAGCTTTGACGAAGAAACTAGGTCCCTAGGGGTTCAGTCAGACTCCAGGGTCTATTCTGATATCATGACTGGATTCGTCTCTTTATGCCCAGCATTTGCATAAATAGTTTTGGGGTGGGGATCTCAACAGTTTTAAAGTTATGGCCCAGGGACTATGTCTCCGAGGGTGGGGCCAGGCCCAAGAGTCATCCTGGAAGCTAATGTGCATTCTTCTCTTTATACTCAGCAATTGTATACCATGGTTATATGGTGAGGATCACAACCATTTCAAAGTAATACACTTTTTTTTGGCCCCACCCCTTAGCCCGGGGGTCAGCCCCACCATTTGAACAATTTTGAATCCCTGCCTCCCACGAATGCTTCCGACCAAATATGATCAATATCCATGGCATTGTTCTACAGAAGAAGTCGTTTATATCAATATAGCCAAATTGCCCCCTTTTGGCCCCACCCTCAGCCCCCCGGGGGTCAGCCTCACCAATTGTACAATTTTGAATCCCCACCACCTAGGGATGATTCCAGTCAAATATGGTTGATATCCATCTCTTAGTTCCAGAGATGAAGTCGCTTAAAGCAATATAGCCGAATACCCTTTTTGGCCCCCGCCCCTCAGCCCCATCATTTGTACAATTTTGAATTTCCACCACCAAGGGATACTTCCAGTCAAATATGGTTGATATCCATCGTTTTGTTCCAGAGAAGAAGTCGCTTAAAGCAGTATAGCCAAATTGACCCTTTTTTACTGCGCCCCTCAGCCCCCTGGGGAGTCAGCCCCACCATTTGTACAATTTTGAATCCCCACCGCCTAGAGAATCTTCCAGTCAAATTTAGTTGAATTCCAATCAATGGTTAAGAAGAAGTCGTTTAAAGAAATTGTTGACGTAGGGACGGATGGACGCAACAGTATGACATAAGCTCACCTTGATCCTTTGGACCAGGTGAGCCTATAACTAACAACAATTAGAGAAACATTATAATCAACCATCACAAGTTTGGGGAACTTTTTCTCTCACATCTTTTAGATATTATATCAATAAAACCGTACTGGTATGTTTCTCATGGGAATACATTATTCGTGTTTCCGACTGGTAAAAATCACAAATGGAAGATTATGTTGTAAAGCATAGAAGATTGACCACAGAAATACCTGGCAATGTTCCAGTTAGAAGTGGTTAACAAAAAGTGTTAATTACCAACTTCTAGCAGGTAAGTTATCCAAAGAGTTGAAAGTGAGGAAACCGAAACCTATAGTTGTTTTGTGAGAATAAAATCAATAATGTGGAATTTTGATTTCTTGTAATAAACAATAATACAACACCAAACATGTGAGGCACTGATCATATTATATAAAAGGAAATAAAAAAAAAATAAAAGAAGAAAAATAATACTGGGCTTGTCCGGGATTTGAACCCGGGACCTCTCGCACCCAAAGCGAGAATCATACCCCTAGACCAACAAGCCGCCATACATTTAAAGGGACAAAACAATGTAAATATATAGAGAAAATCTACTTTCATTATCGACCATTTCCGGCAGAATTTTGGGGAATCCTTCCTGAACTAGGCCTACTCGTACGTGTGTGTATGCTCGTATCAAATGTAGGTAAGCTCATTTTCAGATAATTCCTTACTAAGCTTTTCACGAGTTCTTAAGAATAATTGATAACAGTGCACCACATTTTTTTTAGTAAATAACGGTACTGGGGCCAGGCACAGGCGCTTGTGTATAAAATACCTGCAGGAGCTAAAATCCAAAATCCAATACTTACATATATATCATTATATTAATTTTATATAACATATATGTTATTAGTGGATTTTGGATTTTAGCTCAGGTATTGAATACCAGATACAAGCGCCTGTGTGCCAGGTTAGCACTAAATTATATTTAAAACATTTGCGTTTTATCATATCAACCAGAATTCATATGCATCACCTGTAGTCGTCCAATAAGTTAACTGTAACTGTCTAATAAGTACACAAAAATCCACTCATTGGACAGCTACAGGTAACTTATCGGACGGCTACAGGTAACATATTGGACAGCTAAAGGTAAGCTTTTGAATGAGCACATAATTATGCTATACCACGGACTTTTGCTAATCTAATTCCGTGGCTACACAATGGAAAACATAGTAATACAATAAATGTTTAAATGTAACACAGAATTTAAATATCAACATTCTTTAAGTATATCCGGTATTTTTATTCCCATAGTCAGATTTCCCATGCTCTATATAATTTTTACTTGAAAGGTTTGAATCACAGAACACTCTTTTTACATGAAACATCCATATAGATGCATACATATCCAAACACTTTACTGAGAGACACATTTCTATCATTAATTGTATTTTCCTTTGAATTCGTAGTTTTGGCAGTAACACTTTGGAGTTGAGGGCAGTTGAAATCTTGCGTTTTCCCCACAATTTTTGCTTGATATATTTTCAAAATGAATGATTCATATATCTAATATACTGTTTACTTTGATTTCAGATAGCCCATGTACCATTTAAGGAAATGACATGTGCCAATATACACACCAAGTAAACATCGGAACAATGATGTTGTGACTGCTGGTCATTTTTTAATTAGGTGGCCTAAAGGTGTGAATGATGGAAAAGAATCACAAAGAGGCAATTAGGAAGAACTACACTTTCATTATTGAAAACTTGACGCCGGAATCCGTAGTGGACTCTCTTCACCAGGAGGAAATTCTCACTATGTATATGAAAGAGGATGTAGAAGTTTGTAAGACCAGGCGAGACAAAGTCGTGAAATTGCTAGACATACTTGTGAGACGAGGGCCCAGGGCATTTGACAGTTTCATCACGGCACTCCATGACACAGAACAGAAATTTGTGGCAGAAAAACTTTTAGAAACTGTACAAATTGGCCAGAACAAACAACTGCTCAATGGCATGGAAATTTAAGAAGAATTGTTCTATTATTGGTTCCAGAATACAATGTAAAACAATTTCCCATGAGTACAGAAGACAGTTGGATACTTTGAGAACTGGGTACATACACAAAGTAAAGACTGTGTACCAGGTATGAATTTATTAAGGTCCAAGCTGTGTTACACAAATTAAAACAAGAAGAAATATTTATATATAAATTTGTGTTTACTTTTATATTTTCGTGTTTCCATAATGAGTTTGATTTTTGCATCTGGTGTGGTCAGTGACAGTAAGCAATGGAGACACAGACATTAACCTGAAACTTCAAGGAAGAACTATACTCCATATTCTATACTCCATATTCTATACTCATATTTTATACTTCATATTCTATGCTCGGTCTCCATATTGTATACTCCATATTCTATACTCCATATTCTATACTCATATTTTATACTCCATATTCTATATACTCACCATATTGTATACTCCATATTATATACTCCATATTGTATACTCCATATTCTATAATCCATATTGTATACTTCATATTGTATACTCCATATTGTATACTCCATATTATATACTCCATATTGTATACTCCATATTCTATACTCATCTTCTATACTCCATATTCTATACTCATCTTCTATGTTCCATATTCTATACTCATCTTCTATTCTCCATATTCTATACTCATCTTCTATACTCCATATTCTATGCTCCATATTCTATACTCCATATTCTATACTCCATCTTCCAACATATAAAATGAGGGAGAAAGTGTGTAATAGGCAACCAATAACTTTGAAGTCTCAAGAGGGAAACGTATGTTGTAACAAATTCCATATAATGCTATGCATTGAAGACAAATTTTGGGCCCCTGCCCTTCTCTATGAAGTCTAAGTTTCTATTAACAAATTCCATATAATGCTATGCATTGAAGACAAATTTGGGGCTCCTGCCCTTCTCTCGTCTCACTGAGAATAAAACATGTCTTGATTTGTGTAACGTCCATTCCAATGATCACATGCTGTAAATGGACATGACAAATAATCAAGACAATTTTCCCAGATGAGGCTGTAGAAAGGCGAGCCGAAGGCCTGAAACATTGCATTGACTCTTTTTCTCTCATTCCAATGACCAGAAGAAAAAAAAACAAGAAAAATCCTGAAAACATCGCAATTTCCACAACGCACCAACGGAATATGCTGTCCTGTTGTGATGGAATACACATGAAATGGGGTGTAAGATTAATACACTGCATAATCTTTTCCCTACTTGGGGGCAAGACAGAAACATCTCGACCCAATGGATAAGGTTCTTAAATGTCTAGCCTGAGGTTTTACTGAGGGCCAGACATTTAAGAATCTTACTCAGAGGGTTGAGATTTTTTCTGTGTTACTCCTAAAGTGGGGAATGAACAGTTTTCTCCCACATCAAATACAAGTGGTAGTTTCATGGAGTTATTTTCGGTGATCTGCTATGGTGGATGTGATTATATTGTTGACCGACATCATACAATTGTTATGACAGGGGAATCCCCCCGTCTCTCTCCCTGACTGGGAGTGTGGATATCTCTATCTAATAGGTGAGAAGGAAAATTCTGTAAATTGTCACAGGGATGAGAGAAAAGTACATTTACTGAAAACTGAGATTTTATTTCAAAAATACATTTTACCTTCAGCCAGTTACTTGTTGGCTATGTTAATCAGTGTTACTTCTATACGTTAACACCTAAAACAGTGAATGCTGCTCCTGCTTAACGCTCAGCAAATTAGGAGTGGGACGACTGGTTCGCCCGTTGTCAGTATAATGTGACCGGGTGGGGCGTCCTGCTGGGTGTCTTCGGCAGTATGTTTCAGTGAGGTAGCACTATAAAGTCGGCATCAGTTCCGCGCTATTACAAGAAGACAAACACGAACATATCGCAGCCTCCCAAAATACACACACATACACTACACGCATGCATCTTGCACACAGGGGAGGCCGTCCTTAAATGACCTTAGCTGTTAATAGGACGTTAAACAAAATCAAACAAACAAACAAACAAAGTGAATGCTGAGTATAACCAGAGGCACAATGTTCATTTGTCTTTCAATGGGGCTGGCAAGCACATCCTACATCCGTGACCTTGAGAGTGAGTCAAGGTCAAATAACACTACAGTAGGTAACATTAAAGGCTAAATACCACTACTCTGTATTATATGGAACTTTGTTGGAAGATTTAACCCGACTTAACTCATTCAAACTTGCTCCATGCTATCCATTTAAACAAACTTGGTAAGTTGTGATGAAGATGGTGGAAAGATATGGTTTATCGGAATATACTTGATAGCCAGTCTATTAGCCAAGCATGTCAGGCAAATATTTCAAATACCATTCAAACCTTAAGCTTAGAAGAAGAAATTGAAACATTTAAAAATAGTTTACCCCTATGGCCTTGACCTTGAAAAAAAGGTCATGGTCATCAATTTGAAAACAAATTGCAGCCCTTTACTCTAGCATGCTATATGTGAAGTACGACCTTTCCCTCCTGGTTTGAAATTCATCAGAGGATTTTGATGACATTTGTAGGTCAAGTTCGTCCATTTGAACAATGCTATAAGTCAACTTGATACCATTCTTGACCATATTGTTTTTAAGGAGAAGTTACGACACAGACGCATCCTTAGTTACACACCCATTCATCCAATGACACAAACCTGAAATACTTCGTCTTCCTTACACCATAACACAATGGAACACCCTTCTAACTTCTTTTCAAACAATGCGCAACATTTGAAGAATTCAAACCAAGCACCGCCGCATACAACATTAATGGAAGAATACATCAACAACATAACGGCAAACTGATTCCGTTTCAAACCTCTTTTAAAATAATTTACCCTTTTTGCCTTGAACAAAAGCCATGGTCATCAATTTGAAAACGCTATATGTGAAGTACGACTATACCTTCTTGGTTTAAAATTCATCAGGGGACTTTAATGTAGGTCAAGGTCGTTCATTTGAACCATGCTATAAGTCAACTCATACCATTCTTGACCATATGGGTTTCAAGGAGAAGTTATGACACAAACACATTCTTAGTTACACACCGCTCATCCAATGACATAAACCTGAAATACTTCCGTCTTCTCTTACATCATCACATACTGGAACACCCTTCTAACTTCATTCAACTAATACACAACATTTGAAGAATTCAAAACAAGCACCGCCGCATACAACATAATGGAAGACATACACCAACAACATAACGGCAAACTGATTCCGTTTTAAACCTCTTTGATCCTATATAAAAATAAAATATAAAAAAAGTATCTATTTACTTGCATCATGCTGCACCCCGCCGCTCCACGTGTCCACAACCATCTGTATTGATGGAGGAATTAAAACTATATCAAGATGTAGACAACAGAATATATAGGTAACTCAATAGTGAGGATTCGGAATTGAAAAGTGTACTTCGGGTATTCCACAAGGATCATTTTTGGGTCCGCTTCTTTTTCCTATCTCTTAACAGACGATACTAAATTCTCCAAATTAATCACAGAGGAAAAATAGTAAAAGGTATTGCCTAAGTGGACTGAAGACCAGCTTCTGAAAATCACCCGTAAAGCAGATACTTCACACGTGCACATCGGTAAGTCCACTGAAAGACGAGAGTCATCCTGGCTGTTGAATATAAGCATAATGATAAAGAACTAATTTCTATAATGAATGAAAAAGATATTGGTGCAATTAAATTTTGACAATCACATAAATGAAAACGTTTAGAAAGCAAAACCAATGTTTACAATGCTGAGCAGGACCTTTTAATTTCAAACAAGATAACGCAAAGCGTGTCATTATCCCCCGCCCCCCGCTGTTTAAAAGAAAGACATGCACAATCATATAATTATATGTTTGTTAATATTACAATAACAGGTATTAACTCCATTCCACCGCTGTTACCGATATTTTGATGTAGATCATCTTTTACAAAACACTGATGACTTCCCCATCAAAAAAGGCTTGATGAGAGCACTAGCTATAGCTTCATAAGTGTACAAAACTTCCTGTATACATCTTGAATGCAAACCGCTCCAATAGAGTGCTAGGTTAAATTTCAATTTTGTTTTTTTTAATAGTTTTTAGATCATGCTTCAGAAACCTCAAATTAAAACGTGAAATTTGTAGTTTTGCCTAACTAGAGTGATAGGATGATAAGTGGACAAAGTTTCAGTACATGTGGTGAAACAACAAAATTTGTAGTTTTGCCTATCTGTTTCCATAGTAACCAAATTATTTTTTTTTTAGCTATAATAGCTCTCTACACCCCTGGAATATGTCATGGCAAAATTGAAGGCACGAAGATAGCTGTTCTCAGGTAAGAAAAACTGACCAATCGCTAGGCTGATACCCGTCCTTTGAAGATTACAAAGGAGAGACGCCCGACTTCAAAGCCCGTCAATATTTACCGTTACGTGACCGCGAGAATCTTTTGATGTACATCAAAGGATCGAACTAGTCTTCTTGTCTCATCAACAAGGTGGTGCACATCGAGCCTTCAATTTTGCCATGACAAGCGAACGTGAGAGTAACCCCTGGAAATTGGGGATGTAGCAAAAGGCACTACCAGAATGCTAGCTTGATAGTTATACAAAGTTTCAGGTTGTTGCTTTGAACGGTTTTGGAGTCATGATCCATAAAACTGACATTTGTAATTTGGCCTAACTGTTTCCATGGTAACAGAAAAAGTATTTTTATAGATGGGAACTTCTCCATAGTAAAAGGTACTACTAGAGTACTAGCTTGATAGCTGTTCACAGTTTTGAGTAATTATCTTGAACGGTTTCAGAGCTCTGGTCCGGAAAATGCCAATCTGTTATTTGGCCTATCTGTTTCCATGGTAACAGAAAAGGTATTTAAATGGGGAACTTCTCCATGGCAAAAGGTACTACTAGAGTACTAGCTTGATAGCTGTTCACAGTTTTGAGTAGTTATCTTGGACGGTTTCAGAGCTCTGGTCCGGAAAATGCCAATCTGTTATTTGGCCTATCTGTTTCCATGGTAACAGAAAAAGTATTTAAATGGGGAACTTCTCCACAGCAAAAGGCACTACTAGAGTACTAGCTTAATAACTGTTCACAGTTTTGAGTAGTTATCTTGAACGGTTTTAGAGCTCTGTAACGGGGAAAAAACATGCACAGACGCACAGACGGACGGACGGAGCCCAATAATATCCCCGCAAACGCGCTTCGCACGGGATAAAATTATAAAATGACCAGTGGTGTATATATATCTATGATTAGGAACGTAACGTTGTTCTTGTGAGAAATTATGTTCGGATATGGTCACCAAAATCCGTAAAAGGGAAATTAAGGAAACTCTTTTTTCCACAATGGATAAATTCAACATCTAGGAGAAACTCCTTCACGGTGAGGACTACATGTAATATAGATTAGTGAAATGCTACCCAAATATATTATATATACGCATCAAATACAAAACTGATTTAAATAGATTAGAAATTAACCCACGACGTGTATTTCATTCTAGAGCTAAACTATTGATTGGACGAAATCACAGTGTCTCTACCATTACAACTTACATTTATTTTCTATATTATGATAATGTAATCTACTTATGTGCTACAATAACATATACGTATGTATGATATAATCTTACATTTCTGAGTCAAGTGAATCATGGAGAGGACCGTCTAATCCTGTATACGTACTGGTTTATAGAAGTAAAATACCGAATACCAGGGGAATATATTGCTTTGACTGTAATTTTTAATGCTAATTATATGCAATTTGTGTCTGATTACAACATTTAATTGAATTACAGAGTTTCGCGCGAAAATTACACATTCGGAACATTTCAGATTTGTTTACCGATTATACAAACACACACGAAAGCGACCGAACTATATACAAAATGGCGCCATGCATGAAAACATTGCCATGCTGAAACTGTCAGTGTTTTGAAAATGACAACTTTACGATACTTTTCGTTCTAACATACTAACACGGTGAGAAACGTAAACAGCTTATAAGTATATATGTTAGAGAACAAAATATATCACCCAGAGATTTTACTGTCAGCGATCTTCGAGCCTTGCAATGGACATCGGACTTGAAATGAAATGTGACGTGATATGTCGCTGATGTTGATATCTAGTCTAGATATTATCGACTCACATTTGAACTTGATCGCGGAAAGTGTAATGCAATCGCTAACAACACGTTTGTTCGTATTGGTTAATTTTGACCATTTACTTATTTTGAATCTATTTTTCAGTTGATGATGCAACTGAAATTGTAATCACTTGCCAGCTTTGTAATTCGCAGTGCGTTGTTGCCAGATTGAATTTGGAGAAAAAGGCGGTCTATATAATATATTGCTGACAACACAGGGGCTGGCCACACTAATGCGATGTGTATATATATACTATATATATAATAGTAGTATATGATCTTAGTGTGTCAGTTGAGACGGACCACAGACTTCGATAGCAATCTTATCTAATTCCATGGAAGGACTACTGTATATTCATATTTTTGTATATACCGAGTTTCCTCTGGCCCTGACACCAGACATCTATATGACAAAATGTCTTAAGTCTTGCTTCAGGATCAGAGGAAACTTGGGCTAATTTTTGTATTGATCCCAATTATTTATGATTCACCCAACTGACTAGATATGATCATGACATTTTGTAATATAAAGTTTTAGTGTAAGGCTGTAAATATAGGTTCTTTTCTAATTAAAACATCAGACAACATTTTTGTGTAAAAAAATTGATTGAAATAAAACAGGTTTAGTGAACATTTTGAATAAGCTTTTGAGTCACTACTGCCTATTATTTAAATTATTTTAAGTTAAATGACCCACATTTGTTCCAAATGTTGAAAGAGCCGTGAATAATTTAACAAACAGGTAAGAAACAAAAATCACTTATAGTCTGCAGGATACTAGCTATATAGTGATGTTTACCAAAGTTATCCTACATTGTTTAGATAGGACAGGAATCTTTTCTGGTCCAACTAGAACTGCATGTAATTTAATTTGAATCTGAATGACTTTTTCTAAAAAACAATACTTATTTTGAAAATAATATTGAAAAATCTATAATCCCTATTTCGTCTTCCATAGATATGGCCCATGTACATATGTTGAGTGTTTCTCATTTGTAAAACATATCTAATGTGAATGTATACACTTGTGAGAGAAACATCAAAATAGTAAATAGATAAGTTGAATTACTAAATATTTTTTTCTAGCTCATAGTCCAGCTTATAGTCCAGCTCTGTCATCTCCCATCAGTACCTAACACTGTTGAAATAAATGTGTTTTTGATTTTTAGATAATTTGAGTTAAACAAGATGGATACCGATTTTTTGGGAGCCATCAGAGACGAAGTTGCCTTGGAAGGATTGGATGGTAAGAAAAAGTAACATTAATAGAAGTCTCCAGTTTGATGAGATAAAAATGATTTCAGCACATTTGTGATATTATATATATAATGAGTTCATTATTGATTTAATAGAGAAAATTGATGTTAAAACATCGTCATACCATTAAATACATTTTTCTGGTTTATTTTAGAGTCAGGCAGTTAAATCAAAGTAGATTAATTACTTTTGACTTGATTTAGCAAATTTTATTTTTGTTATGTAAATGTGTTGATTTTCAGGTATAAGCATCGAGTCCCTCTGGGTGAGGTTGTCCGCGAGACAGAATTTCTCCATCAAATTGACCGACAAGTCCAAGGCATATCTATGGAGGTGCCTGGTCACCCTGCAAGGCCTGGAGTACTATGAAATCCCTGAACCTCAACCTCCTCTCGTCGTCTACAATAGCTTGGAGTCATTCGACCCAGACTCAGGACGGCTGATAGAACTTGTAAGTTGTAATGTACACTTTTCATGTGTTTTGAAAGGATGTTTAGAGTGATCATGATTAATAAATCTTGGGATAACAATAACTTGGGTGTTTCTGACCTATGAGCTGTATTATAACCCCTTTTGTCAACCTGGGATTGGTAGAGTTTGATTGGGATGTCATTACCCAAAATACACTTTAACATGAGAAAATGACTATGAAATGCACTCTTTATGGTGAGTTTTGGATAGCATCCTAATCTAATTATAGACTTAATACACATATTGTAATCAGTAGAAATATTCAAAATATGAAATTGTACACCTTTGGATGACATGCATAAAATTTTCATAATATAATTGCTACACTTAGATTTATTACAGATGGAAATGTTAAGTTTAATTTTAAAATTAAATCATACTTGCTTTCCATTTCAAATTGCACATGATGGATAAGGGCAGGGATAAAACAATACACAATGAAAGGTGAAATTCATTACTGTATCTAAATATTTTTATTTTGCTTAGGACAATTATGTGAACATTACACTTTTGTGTGTCTGTGTTGATAGGAACAAGTTCCAGAAGACCCGTATCCCATTGACATTGTAAGTAAGGATGGTATATATGGATCATGCTCAATGTTTGAAACACGGAAAAATGTGACAGCTTTGGTGAAAGCAGATGGAAAAAGACCAGCTGTTACATTGGAAGAGGCTAGAAACACGTTAGTTTTTCCTTTCTTTCATTTCCACTGAACTGAGAGTTTTGAAGTAATTATGTATAAATTCCAATGTGTTAGTTATTACATATATAAATATTATGCAAATATTTGTATTGTCAAATTTTGAATTTAATGTTGCTGTTTCTGTTTGTTACATGCCTTCATATTTTCGATATTGATTTATATTTGTGATATTTAGCTGGGGCGAGAAACTGGTGATTGTGGCGTCCCAGGAGATTCGTGAGAATGCTATCTGCGGACATTTGTATGACCCTTCTCACAACTGGTCCGCTATGACCCATGCCTACTGCATCCTGGAGCGGATTGGCAGGTAATATAATATATACCCAGGTGATACAATTAAACCATCTTGTTGGCAGGTGTTGATTCACTGGCTAGTTCCAAGTAATTAAAATAAAGGTAGATTATTGGGTTAGACTAAAGGGTTACACCTCAATAAAACATTCATGTGAGCATTTATACCAAGGTATTTTTGTTAAAATGCTTTGGTAACTTATAATGTCATTGAAAAATTGAGTTTATTATTATCATAAAATGATGATTTGAGAAAGTTTCACAGATAAAGGGAGATAATTAGATTGGACACTGCATTATGAATTCTACGGATGTAGGAGAGTATTGAGAATAAGCCTGTTCCCTCTTTTGCTGCATTTCTAAAGAGAGCATGATCCCCTTTGTATAGATCATCTTGGAAATCAGTATGTGAAGCTGTTAGGAATGAATATTGAAATATCAGCAATAAAGAAATGATTCACTGTATGTATAAAATGTGTATTCATCTTTTTAGCCTTGTTTGTTTCTGAGATCGTTGCACAATCACTGTCTCTTTTTATAAGTCATTGTGCAATGGTTGTGTGTCGTGTTTTAGGTAGTCATACAATATCTGTATGTCTTTTCTAAGGTTGCGTTACAACAGTTGTACGTCTTATATTTTCAGGTCGCGGTACAATGGCTGTATGTCTGTGGGTCCGTTCAGTCTCCAGGTGTTCAGTATGCCTCCCAAGACCATATTCTATCACACGAAAATTCTGGTGAGGTTAGGACTGGTCAAGAAACAAGTAAGTCCTTAAGTCATTTAGCAAAGAAACGGGCAAATCACTGAATCAATTGGAACAGAAACAGGTATATCACTGAATCAATTGGAACAGAAACAGGTATATCTCTAAATCAGTTGGTGAATAAACAGATAGTTTACTTAATCAATATTTGAGTAAACAGGTTAATCACCAAATCAATTGGTGAAGGAAAAGGTAAATCATTACATGTAGTAGTTGGTTCAGCTGCCTTGCCATACCACATTCATCAACTGGTTTCTTAATTTTTCTCTCTGGTTTTGTTGTTCAAAGAGAAGTGCAAGCCTAAAGGTCAATGGTAGCTATTCGAAGAATTTTGGTATTCAGTGAGGTTTTAAATTTTACCAATGGTTGGAAAAATGTAAAAAGGAATTTTAAATGTGTGATGGTTTCTGTAAAAGTATGTGAGCTGTCATTTTAAAGTATGGATGTTATTACAGAGCTTGACAGTGGTGGATATGAAGCACAAACAGCAGATTCGGCGTATCTTCCACCTGGAGCGGTTTTACAAGGAGATCCAGTCCAAGTACAGTATACTAATACTACAGGCGTGTAACTACCTGGCCTCTCGCCCAAATCACAGGGAGGTCGCTAGCACGATACGCGAGCACCTGGTAGGTTGTCTTTGGATCTGGGTTTATATAGCACGATAGTTAATGGTGATACAAGACACCCCTGAAGACATTTTTGAGTAAGAGTGTCTAGGGTTAGACTAGTGTGTCCTGTTCGTAAGTCAATGGTTTAGATTAAACCTGATTAACATGCATACTGTGTACTACAGTAGACCCATGCCTGGTAATAAGCCCACCCATAGCTATTGAAGTTCAGTCGAAATGCCAACAAATGCTATTTCATTGGCCTGTATTAAACCCATCTCCTACTTTGAGACATAGATTATATATTGGCCCCCTTTGAGACATAGATTATATATTGGCCCCCTTTGAGACATAGATTATGTATTGGCCCCCCATTGCAGTAAAAGTGGTGTAATACCAAACTGTCAACTTCCAAAAAACATGTAGTGATTGCATATTTAGGATTCCCATAAAATTGTTACTATGCATTTGAAACTGATTTTTCCAGCATGACTATAGCTTTGATAAAAAAATGTCTAAAAAGAAAACCATACATTGTGTGACTTTTAAGAGAAAATATAACAGTTTAATTGAACCAAAAATATAAACAACAATAGAGTGTAAAATTCAGTGTAGACAGACCAGTATTTAAACCTCAGACTTCAAATTGTTATATTGTTGCTCTAACCGATTAAGCTACCTTGTCTACAAAAGTCCCTTTGCCCAATCGCTCTGCAGTTATATCAAAAACAAAATGAAGGGGAGGTTTCTGTATATAAAAACAACTAGGCTACATTCGCTTATCCCGGTTGGAACTGTACATGTGGCGCAGAAATATTGCATGATAAACGAACGCACTTGGACCGTTCTATTGGTAGAGCTAAAAAAATACACAGTTTCAGAGGATAAATAACAATGTATCAAGAATATTATGCCCTTCATCACGCGTCCGCTGAATTACATAACGTATCTTAAAAATTACATGTGGCTTGACATTGTTTTTGAATGAAATAAGGCAAATTAGCAATAGTCAGCATTTAAGTTTCAGTCAGGTAAGTCTGGACCCCTCAATCTACATGTGCACAATATTCCTGAGGTCAGCCTCGGTTCAGATCTGCGCCTGTCGTTTTCCTTCCAGGTTCAACTGTTTCAACTGGTTGAACCCGATAAACTAAAGGGGCCCTACTCAACAGTGGAACTCTCTAGTGTTTTGCCTGCAGTGGGACAGGCATCCTTTAAGTGGATAACTGATAACAGATTCATATAAATACCCTCGTAATACATCTTCGTAACTACAGGCCTATTGATTGAGGTCAATAGCATGAACTCATTCACCCCTACATATTTAAACTGGACTTCCCCAGTCTTTGATTTGGTGAAGTTCAAATGTGACTTGAGGGGTGAATTGGTTAAGGCATAGTTGAAAACATATCTTTCATTTTCATTAAAAAATGCATTAAGTGGTACATTTATAGATGCAGATTTGCCAATTCGGTCAAATCTGGTAGTGGAGCGTTGTAGACAGTGCCTTTGATGATTGATTGTTGTAGGAGGTAGATGCGACCTTGTTTAAGAAGTTGTACTACAGCTACCCGAACTTCTTACGTGCTGACAAACTTCCATACAGAGACCTGTTTCCAGAAGCTACAGAGGAAGAGTACTTGTGCAAGTAAGTTTGTCAGGTGTTACAGTCACAAGTATGTCCAGTGTTGTGGTCAAACAAATACATCAGGTGTTTCGGTCAAGTACATCAGGTGTATAAGGGCCAAGAATAAAACTGTAATCAGAGACTTCTGTTGAAACCGTTTACACTGTACTAAAATGACTTCATTTTGTCTGTGTGTCTTTACCAACACTTCTGAATGTTTGAATATTAGTGGACAAAATTCCATAGATAAGTGACACTTGTAGTGCTCAACTCCGTGACTCCTACTCTAAATGTTGAGGTCAAAGCAAGGGCTCAAAAGTAGGGATAAGTATGGTATTAATTCTACACAATATGTCATGGAAGGGGGAAATGTATTTTGTCAGTACTAGCCATTGTGTCACAGGAGAGGATATGAATTAATCATGTTTAGCTCATCTGGTTTGCCTTGGGGTCAGCTCCGTTCAAAATGGACTAAGTCCCGTAGTCATAACATGGAAACATTTGAGATCCACTCCCTCTTATAACAATAAATACAATAGCTGGGCATGGAGATTTGGATACACAATGCTGCCAGGGTTTGCTCCAGGGACTGGCCCTATTCCTAGGATGTTAATTGCCCCACTACTTTTAATGAGAATATTGCCATGATTGTTTAAATATCTAGATGAGCAAAACAGGCCCTCTTGGCCTCTCATTAGGTACTGTTTTCTTATTTTGCTATTATGAGATATTAAAATTTCATTGGCCCTGCATAAGACATAATACAACTTTCAAGTTGTTTAGTCAATGTCCATACAGTTGATTTTAATCCATGACAAAGTTTTTCCGTTTTTTAGCGCAGTGCATTACCGAAATTCATGTTATCCTTTCTACTGTAGGATATTTAAATAGTGTGATCTTGTGTGATATTTGATATAAGAAGTTTTGTTCGTAAAAGTGTTATTATGCTGTCCTGACCATTCTAACAGGAATCGGCTCTCCGAGAAAATGGTCCATAGTATCACCATGGTTCAGCATGTGTCTGTAAAGAAGGAAGACAGTGAGGACGAAGGAGAGGACGAGGAGGAGGATGAAGATGGTGCAGACGACACTGGAAACGATCTGTCTGGTAAAGCAAAACTAGGTAGGTAGTATTTGGATAATTTTGGTGGTTTCTGATAAGTTCCAGCTCTTTTATTTAGGTTTGAGATATAAATATTAAGTATATTTAATGCTAATGTAGCACTCAATTAGGAAATGTAGATGTCACATTTGAGGAATGTTATTTAGCCCTGTAAACATGAGTAGAATGAAGTTCCAAGGAGTTATTATATATAAGATATGACTGGGGCAAAAAATACATAGATTGGTATCTCACAGTTGTTAGGGGTCTTCAACAACATGTCTGTGTTAATGGCCTTGCAACCCACTGGAGGAGACTGTAAGTTTTTCTCTCTTTTCCTGCAGTCAGTCATTTGTACAACATCTCATCTATGTGTTTAGCTCCATTTCTCATAAAGCTTAAACATGTGGATACATGTTGAAGAGTACTACAGCAATATATATTAATGTAGGTCACTGTGACCTATATTTCATTTTACTGACTTTAATTACATTGTGTGTTTGGCTCCATTTCTTTGATAAGACCTTTGTTTAGTTCTTTTGCATCAAAGCAGAAATTGGAGTAAAATTGTATATGTTTTACAAACATTTTTGAGTCAATCTTGTTATTAAAATTGATGCATTTCTTTCACATCTGATTGTAACTGTTGGTAATGATGAGTGAACTCCTGAAAACTGCTGTGCTAATTTTCAGAACACACAGGGTCCTGTATAACCATGTGAGGTAAGCCTTAGATGTTATAGTCTGAATGTAAAACAATGTTGTCTTTGTAGGCAAATATGAGTGGGTATATGAGAGAACTACCCTACAGCAGTGTTACGATGCGATCAAAAATGTGGGCCCGGAGGGTGTGACTCAAACGTCTCTTACAAAGATACTCAACGTTGGTGACAACATGGCACGTGTCCTCATTAAAAACATGATCCGCATGAACATGGTTGATCAAATCCTAAAGGAAAAGGGCAAGCAGAAGGTCAAATAGTAAGTGACCAAAGTCTTTCAATGGAGCCGGCTGTTTTTGAATGTAACTCATTTCATTTTTGGAAAAAAAGGATAAAAGCTGCACTTAGTACATTCCAACCTCACCCGTTGGTCTTATGATCCGGGTTCAGTAGGATTAACTGTAGATTCTGCTTGATAATGGTTAACACATGATTTGGCAATCGGCATTAAAATATCAAAACACAGAGTCAGTTTCTCCTTATATATATATATATAAAAAGCTGTCTATTTGCCTAGGAAAAAACAGGTAATACATAAATTTCTGAGGGAGAATATTTTTGTCATATTTTGGGACAGTTTCATATTAACTTTGAACTTGATTCAAAAGTGATATTTGTTCCCAAAGGTGAATAATCTGATTGATTTACAGAGATCTAAAATTTGACATGCTCCCCAATCACAATGTCAGTGTAGAGGAAACTGCGTCACATTGTATACTCATGTTACTGTGCCTTGTTTGATGTACATGTAAAAGTACGCGATTGAATAAACCCTGAAATCTGAAAATTGGTTTTTGAATTTCACTACAGTTACATATCTGATAAATCCCCGCTAACATTCTATAAAAACGTGATGGGAATATGAAAAATGTCTCATTTGATCATGGTGCCAAACCATGAAATGTTGACCTCGCAAAATAATAGGTATTTCCTTTGTAGTACATGTGAAGGGTACAAATCCAAACACTTCTTACTAAAGTATGATGCTTCTTCTGCCTAGTTTCATAGCTAAGGAACATCGACTCCAGAGTAAGCTGTATCAAGAATTTGTGGAAGAAAAAGAAAAACTTTTCCAGAAGGAAGAGCTGTCTTCTGGAAATGCTGATCCTCATTTGGGCTCAGGTATGTAGATTGTTCATATGTACTTGAACTATTATAAGGTTGAAGTATTTATATGGAGTGTTAGCAATGTTCTGGACAATATTTTTGATATTTTAGGGGCCAAAACAGCTTTATTGGACTTGATTAATGTTTATGGGTAAGCTTGAGGTTAAAGTTTTTGGGCAAGTTTTGTTGGGTAGTGTTGGACCACCACCATCAATAGGCTGTTGTCTATTGTAAGGTTGAAGTATTTGTATGGAGCGTAAGCAATGTGTTGAACCATACTTTCATATTTTAGCGTCCAAAAACAGCTTTATTGGACTTTGTTAATTTCTTAACAATCACACATAACATAAATGTTTCTCAAGTCTACAGGTATATCTACATATACTAACATTTCACAGTTAACGGTCCTTGAAATATCCTGGTGGTAAGTGAGATGGCAAATAAAATGACAGGCACTATATCAACGTTTTACTATACATGTGTTTCTATTGATAGTTTCAGTATTATAATAACATAGGCGAGCTATGCTGTTCTCCAACAGCTCTTGTTTAAACTGTAATTCATGGACATTGGAGTTTAAGTTTACGGTTACTTACATGTAAATGGAGTTCAAGTCGGATTGATTAAGGATGAAATAGGGTTCAGTTCAATTAAGAATAAATTTCATTGCTATTGGCAATTCATTATACTGGTTTGATAATATTCATAGAGTAAAAGAAACCAAACATGTAGACATGTGCTGTTGAGATTCCTTTACGTCCTTCCATGTTTCTATGTAGGGATCACTGGTGAATCCCCTATGGACCCACCCGAGAACACTACTGCGGTTTCTACATCAGGAGTGTTGCCTGGATCTGTCCTTTTCTTCTTGAAAAAAACTAGTAATCTTTCTTCACAAAATAATTAAAAATTTCAGGACCATCCATGTCAAATGAGACACCTCCAGCCAATGATACTGAAACTGAAGTAACGATGGACATATCTGTCAGCGGTGATATCAATGATGGTGTAAATGGAATAAAAAAGGAGAATACAAAGGGCGAGACCACAGTCATCCGAAGTTGTGAAGACTTACTGGCCGTAGATGAGGTTAAAGAAGGGGTGAAAAAAACAGTGAAGTTCAAAACCAGGAGGAATATGGCAAAAGACAAGAGGTCCGACCTGGGTAAGTTTGATTAGATTTTATTTTCCTCGTCTTTATGAACAGATGAAATCATTGTTTGAGATAATAACATTAAATTGTTAAATTGTACGAAAATGTGAAAGTTTAAATTTTCACAAATGTATTTGGGTGTTCGCTTAAAAAGATCGCAATGATATTGGCTAACTGGGTCTTATGGCTTTGATACAAATTTTGACTAGTTTTCACATATTAGAACATCTAATGTGTCGAAAATAGTCAATTTGGATCAAAGCTGTTAAACATTATTTAAAAAAAACGAAAAAACTTCGACAGATTTTGCCATGTTCGTCTGTCCTGTTAAATGAAGGCAAAAGAGAAGTTAAGCTATCAGATTTGAAGCTGGCTACTAAATTGAATAGTGATAAAATGTCAATCTTAAAAGAAATTTTCTGATTGCTGATTGAAGGAATGCAGCCAATTGCAATGCATCGTATGGTAAAATTCTGTTATTTATGTCAAATCGTTGAGTAGGGAAAACATAGAGCTCCATCTGAATTTTATCGTCAAGTTTCATAACTCATTGTTGTGTGACAATTTTGTGAGCAAAAGTTTTATTGTCGTAACAGTAATTGATAACCAAGACCTAATTAACACTGAAATATTGTGTTCTGCAGAGAGAACGCTGACAAGTCGACATCTGAAGAGAATGTCGATGATCCTGGAAGCTGTAGAAAAGGATAAAGTTTTGGAGAAAACCCACACCTTCATTAAGGTAAGTAAGAAGATACCAGGTTTTAAATGATGCCTTAGTTTAGCATCTACTGTTAAGTTATTATAGATTTCTTTCTCTCAATCTCTATGCAGATAGATGTATGTCAAATCAACTTTAAACATTTCATCGGAACTTCGTGAAACTGCAGATGTACTCATCATACTTTGGATTGTGCACCTTAATTGAGTTTCTGTATATTGATTTGAGTTGTACACATTTTACAGATTTATTTAGCAGTTAAAAGTAAGGTTTGTTTAATAGTTCTAGCTGAGGTGTTCAATCAAGATATCTTATATGGCTTTGTCTTTATTTTGATACACCGTACATTTTATACTGGATAGTGGATTTGATATTTGAATCAGTGTTAAAATTTCTTTATTTGTGTCATTTAAACACATGCAATGTCTGACTTTTCAAAAAACATTTATTCAGATGATTCGAGAACGAGAAAAAACTGAGGGCCTTGACTGCATCATTGACAAGAAAACTTTTGACAAGCTTGCTATTCTGTTGGTGAAAGAGAAAAAAATTAGGATCTTCAAAACTAATATCCCAGGGAGCAATAACGAACAGCTGAGGGAGGTAAGTGAAAATGTCAACATAGCTTTCTCAAATTTACTTCTCCTCGACACCCTCCTCCGAATAATTTCAGTACTAATAACACGAGGGATAGGGAAAAGTGATAGTAAGTATGCCAAGGTTATATGTCAAACAGGGGTTCATAAAGGTTAGTTACTTTCCATAACACTTACAGTATAATATAAACACTATAATATTGTCTATTCTGAATTGAGAAACAATAAGTTTATTTAAATAGAAACAGAATAAGTAGGGATTGCATCTATTATGAGAAATGAACACCTGAAATGGAATTGTTTGACACAAAATCTTTTTTCTATTTTGGGATTTAAGACAGCTGCTAAGGCATCTGATTGGCCGAGACCTTTTAAGGTTTAGCATTATTATGCTTTCATCTGACAGTTCTTGTTCTTTATTTAGGATTTTTCTTGTGAATTGTTTGTATCTATTGAAATCTTCCTAAAGAACTTTTATGACATCAAATGAAGATAAGTCTTGAATGGTTATGACGTTGGGGATAAACATCATCTTTCACCACCTTGAGGGTAAGGCATCAAAATCTCAACCCAAGGCATAAGGTTCTTAAATGTCTAGCCTGAGGTTTTACTGAGGGCCAGACATTTAAGAATCTTACCACGAAGGTTGAGATTTTTCTGTCTCGCTCCTAAAGAGGGGAATGGTTATTTTTCTCTCACATCAAATACAAGTGGTGTATTCATGCAATGCAAAAGTTTATTTCATAATTTCCAGCAGGACGGCGTTATCCTCCGTGGTCTGCTATTGTTGATGTGACGTCATTACATTGTTGATGTGACGTCATTACATTGTTGATGTGATGTCATTACATTGTTGATGTGACGTCAGTGCATTGTTGACTGACATCATACAATTGTTATGACAGGGGAATCCCCCCGTCTCTACCCTAGGGTAAGACAGAGATATCTATCCCTGACCAGAAATTTGGATGTCTCTGTCTAATGGGGAAGAAATTGATATGTCTGTGGCTTATAGTTCTACGTCATTATATCGTGTTGCTGTTCCACAGGTTCAGCTTTTGTGTGCCAAGCATATCCAACCAACAGATGCATTGATAAAGAGCAAGCTGGAACAGCTTCACCTGAGGTCGCGCTGTGTACCCAAGGAACGTTTGGTCAAAGCGCCGAAGAAAAGTCCAGCAAAACAACAGGTGTGTTGGTGAAATTCAACATCAAAATACAAGGATATGTAGTAGTGATGACAAACATTGAGGTTCAAAATATTTCTTGATATTGAATTTGTTTCAATGATCTATTTTATCTTGATTTTTCCTTTAAAGAAATCTTAGATTGGGGTAATACAGTGTAATGATAGGAATTCTTAACACACTTTTTTTTTTTTGCATAAGTAAAGGATCTCTTATATTTTCCCATTTACTTGTTGTTTTTGTGAAATAAACTTCAGTTATGGATGATCTCTTGTTTACAGAATGTGACAGTGTTTTATTTTAGATTAATTTTGCTTGTTGACAGAAGTTCACCGACTTGCCTGAGAGTACCCAGGAGAACCTGAGAAAGCTACAGGAGTACAAGATGAAGATCAAGTCGTTCGACATGGTCTATGATCCGGTACGTACAGACAACGGTTGTAATGGTAGTCCATTTAACTTTTATTTCATAACAGCAAACAACTCATGACAACCTGTTAATCTGTCTACGACCGCTGATCATTTTCTGCTTTTGAATTGTCAATTCTAAATATGCAGGGTTTTTAACATCAAAGCTGCTTTAGATTTCCAAACTAATTTGATATAATGCAGTTTCAAATATCAACACTCTGAGAAGAGCTGTGAGTTTTACAGATAAGTTGAATTGTAAACATCCTGCCATACTTGTCTTGAAGTCACTTGGTGAGTTTATCAACTTAACCCTTTCACCACTGTAGACCACAATGGACTTGTCCAGATCAATGTAAGGGAGAGTCTACTAAAATTGCATAGGGGTGAAAGGGTTAAGCAATATCTATGCGCTTTGTTGGGTTTTGTGTATTCGAAACATCAGGTCATATGACGTCTGTGTCAACAGATGATGGGGCCCTGGTCCTACGACGTCTGTGTCAACAGATGATGGGGCCCTGGTCCTATGACGTCTGTCGACAAATGGTTGGGCCTATAAAGGACGGAACAAGAATGTGTTGTTACCATAGTGTTATGTGTGGAGGATACCACTTCTCGTTTTGTGGAGTAATAATATCTACATGTCTTCACTTCATCGTTTTGTTTATTTCTGCAAACGTTACACATTATGATGTCACAATTATGATGCTGACGCAAACACAAGGGATATTTCGTGACAGCATATGAGAAGATGAAATATTGATGATTGTGTTACCATAGTAATTCATATTTCAGTTTAATGATTTGAATGGCAGATAACAACCAAGGATTTCTAGCTAAAATGGAGTGTCCTTTTAAGCTATGTCATATGACATTCTGTTTTACACTTGGACTACAAGCTTTCATATCGTGTGGACTAAACAATTAATTATTGTGTCAGTACAGCAATATTTAAGGGAGGTAGTTAATAGATTGATCTTCCCTGTTGTAGATTGCACCTAAACAGTACGGCTACTTACCAAAGATGCGGAGACTCTGTATGGCTCACAACATTTTGTGGTACCTGTGTTACGACTACAGAGGGTGTGTTTTACCCGAAAGCTCCGCACATAATCCATCGGAGTCCACGCCGGGCCGAGATACGTCCGTTTCCATGGAAACTCAATCTGAGGCGATTGGTACATGGTCAGATGATTTGAAGACATCCCGGTCAACTGAAATATCAAGAAGTGATGTTGCTATGGAAACAGATCAGGCAAAAAGTCAAGGTCATATGGGTTCAAACAAGCCTGATATGGAGACAGAAGACTCTGAAAAATCTATTGATGTAAATATACTGTCTCTAATAGCTTTACATTTTGTTTTTATGAAATATTTTTCTCACATTATGAAGATACATTCGGCAGGTATGCCAAGAATGTATTCAAATATTCTTCAAATATGGTTTCTCTGTCGACGATTATCTCGAACATTCCACTGCATAACACAGTAGCCGTGAGATGTTATAATACAAACTAATTATCAACTCATAATATCTTTTAAGAATATTGATATCATTTCATTAACATTTAACACAGTAAAACTGGGTTAACTTATCCCTTCAGATCCAGGGTAACAAAACAGGAATAAGTTTGTTGGCACAGAAGTGCTGAAGTTAACCAGATTCTACTATGTATTGGTAAAATAAACAAAAGGTTCATGGGGAACAAAGGAAAGCATGTTATTCAAATGTAAAAATAATGAACTTCTTATCTTAAAAGGTGGATATTTTTGAGCAAATACGGAACTTGAAGGAACCCCCCGTATTCTGTGATGAGATGTCCTGGAGACGTTACCTTCCACCACTACCGAAACATAAAGGTACAATATCTAAAAATACCCAAAAAAGCTTGTCGTAATGTCATTTGCTTCGCACATATCATTGTAGTTGTCATTCACATATCATTGTAGTTGTCATTCACATATCATTGTAATTGTCATTCACATATCATTGTTTAAAACATACACGTATTGTTGTAGATGTAAAACACGTATTGTTGTAGATGTAAAACACATATTGCAGATATCATGCATGTATCATTGTAGGCCTGATACTGCCATACATGTATTTTAACTCTTCGATACATTGTTCAGTTTTGATATGCAAGCTTCTAACATTTGGTTTGTTTTTGTATATCTAGGGAGGCGTTACCAGAGTAGCATAATGAGGTTTCACTTGATAAACTTTGGTCAACTATTTTATGGAGCAGTCAGCAAAAGATTTTTTACATACATTTGTATATCAATTTTACACCAGGAAATTGGAAATAGTCAACATTTGTTATGTTTTTAGATCATCCAAAGGGCTGGTGTCTGATATCTGATGTCCTAGTCACGCTTCCTGTCAGCCTCTTCTGTGCCATGGTACCTGTCAGCTATAATGTAAGTATCGGTACCAACGGGCCACATCTGTGTAGCTCAGCATTCAGAAATCATTTGACACTTATTGAGGTTTAAACTGCTTCATTAGCACCTGATCATGCAACGTCAAGGAAAATTGAATTTCAAAGTCATTTAAATAGTCATTGACTCATTTAATAATTTTTTAAATCATTGATATTATGAATTGTATTTGTGGACTCATTTTGATTTTTTAAACGATTGACTCATTTAAATTATTGATTCATATTTTGTTTTATTTTGATACATATAATTTCAGTTTATATAAGGTCTACTAACTCATATAAAATCATTTCATATTCCAAAATCTGCATTTTTAATGTTTTTATTGAATAGTTATACGTTTATAGTCTTAATATACCTTATATCCATTTATAAAATGACTTTCCAGCTACAAGGCCTGAAGGAGATCCTGGACGACCCTGTAAAGTCTCTGTACCCCATCGTTTACCTCCCGTACCGACTCACACAGCAGTTACTCTTTGCCCGCAAGTACATCTTCGCCTTCCATGAGAACTGTGAGCGACTCGCCTATATGGGTCTGCTTTCATTCGGGACCCGACTTCTAAAGGAGAAAGACCAGGTTCGTACTAGTTTTTGCTTGTATTTTAAAATGAATATATAAGAAAGATTCGTTTAGTCTTAAAATGTTCCAAAAATAAATATTCTTTGATAAATTGTTCTGTTATCATTCTCTTGAGAATAAAAAAGACAATAAAAAAAGTTGTAGTTTTTATGAAAAAGTGAAAATTTGATGCTTTGTATTTTGTATTAAATATACATTACTTCAAAATAGTTGATTAGTAAAGGGCTTCAGGAATAAATTGGTGATTTTTGATTACAAATTAATAAAAAAAAATGTCTCTTTTTATGATCCAGGTGTTTGTTTACCTGTATAAGAACGTTTGTCTGAGGGACACAACGCGCTCCCTAGAGGGCTACTGTAAGATCACCATGCCCGATGGAATTAAGTGTGATAAACGTACCTACACTCTCCACAGCCAGCTAGAGTTTGACCATTACTGGACAGAGCTACAGGAGATCTGCTTCGCCAGTCATCTCAATGTCAGGAGTAAGTGGATACTTGGGAACCTCGGCTTCGAAGTCCAGTGGCTGGTTTTGGTATAGCTACTCTGTAATCTTCAGAGGATATGTATAAGCCTTGCAATTAATCCGGGTTTTTATGTTTGAAACCAATCAAATCACTTACTGTGAGCCTTTGCTTTTGTCATTGCCAATTTAAGGACGCAGAGAAGATACATTTAGATTTACAATTAAATTGGAACCTGTGTATTAAAACAATTGAAGAACTTTGGATAAAATACCTTTTTAAGTATCAAGATATGGGATGAAAGACTCCAGATTCTTAATATACATTTAACGATCTTTGGTAAGTAATGTAATGATGTATTAGTCCTCTTGTTATAAATACTAAAAGTTCTAAACTGATGTACAAAATGGTCATAGGCTGATAGATAAAAATATACAAATTTACATAAATTCCCTTAGTATAGTTTTGAGTTAGTGTTATAAATAGAAAAATTGAATTTACTGGTGTTTGCTGTAGAGATGAAAAACACCGCCAGGGAGCTTAAGGAGGACCCGCCAGTAGACTTGTCCCTCCCTGAATGCCTCAAGCCAGTCAGTCCAGACAAGCTTGTGGACGACCCTGCACACTGTCGTCTCCCCGGCGACCAGCAGGGGGCAGCAGGCATGGATTCCTCCTTCTATACGTTAGTATCCGGTGATATTTTCTGTAAACTGATCCATCAATGGAAAGAACTCACACTTGCCAACCCTCCCTATTTAGGAGGGAGACTCCCGATTTAGGACCCTTAAATTTAGTGTTTTCAATCAGTCAATTTGCTTAACTGTTCATATATTGTAAGATCTAAATATTTCATCTGAAAGAACAACTCCAAATATGTCATTTTGAAGGGTTATTTTGTCTCTAGTGGGTGTGTACACACATCCTATTTATGATTTAATTTTGAGCATGCATAATCTCCCCATGGAAATTTAAAAAAGTTGGCAAGTATGGGAACTATGTACTGTAAAAGTGGAAATGTTCACTATCTTTGTGTCAAGAAAATTAGTGCGAAAATATCCACACATGAATAATGAATAAATAGAATATATAGATTTCCTGGCGATCAGTTTAATGTGTCACGACGCAAACATTTCCACTGTAACAGTATTTAACTCATTCACCCCTGAAGTTTCATAATGAACTATTCCAATCTTTGAATTGGAAGAGTTCAAATGTGTCTTCAGGGGTGAATGAGTTAAAGGAGTTATAGTGATGAACAGATTCCTAACTTTTTATGTGGCCATCTTTGATGGGATATATTGAATGTTTGTTTATCCTCTTAAAACAAATACTTGCAAATGTGTCTGGCACATATCTGTGTTCCAGCTTATATGCAAACTTTATTTATTTTACAACAATTATGAAATAGGTTATATTAATCATTCTTGTTGGCTGGGATGTTAGCGTGCGGGGGTCTTGATGTTGGAGGAAACCGGAGTACCTGAAGAAAACCTACATGGACGGGCAGGTGACCCCATACTTTTTCACGTCCGATTGGGGAATCAAACCCCATACCTATTCATGTCTGATCGGGGAATCGAACCCTGGCCGCCTTGGTGAAAGGCAAGTGCGCTATCCACTGCGCCACCCGACCACCCAAGCTTATTGTTCTAGCTTGTTAATTGAGGGTAACTTCTTTATGATTCTCCAAGTTAAATAGTGTTTTAGGAGTTAGAAATGTTAACAGACATGCTATCGGTGTTGTACTGTTGTTCTGACATGTAGTCTGATACAGTGTACACCTGTCATAATTCATAGATTGAGTTCATAAACTACAATTTACAGATTTCATGAATGTACAGGAATACATTTATTAGGGTGGTCGGGTGGTGCAGTGGGTAGCTCACTTACCGTTCACCAAGGCGGCCGGGGTTTGATTCCCCGATCAGACATGAATAGGTATGGGGTCACCTGCCTTACCACGTGGGTTTTCTCCAGGTACTCTGGTTTCCTCCCGTCTGGACCAACAAGAGTGATTAATATAAGTTGTAAAAATGTTGTTTTTTTTTTGTTTGTTTTACATTTGTTTGTACACTATATTTTGCAGACATTTGTATCGTAACTGGGATTGGAGTATGAAGACCATGAAAAGGAACTTTCCCAACTACACTCACATGGGGCCTCTAGGTAATGTCAGATATCAACTACACTCACATGGGGGCTCTGGGTAATGTCATATATCAACTACACTCACATGGGGCCTCTGGGTAATGTCAGATATCAACTACACTCACATGGGGCCTCTGGGTAATGTCAGATACCAACTACACTCACATGGGGCCTCTGGGTAATGACAGGAACAACATAGGGCATTGGATCTTAGTTGTCCTAGCCTTCATTATTCCTTGCTCCTAGTGTATATAAGATATGAAGAGGCACTGTCAAATGTTGATTAGGAGAGGCAAGTAAGACTGTTGTAGGTCAAAACACATTACATGACTTCCATTCAGTATTTATTTTATGAAAGACAATTTAAATGAAAACTATATCAGAGCATATTGATGACAATATACATTTGTTTTTTAAAATTCAACAACTGATAACAATGATTAATGATACATTTACTTAAAAATGAAAGAATGACTTATCTTCTCTACCTGCTGTCTTAACCTGTGATATTTAAAAGAACGCTATAGTTATTACACCCACCTGTCTGCTGCTGCACTTGATGTTGTGTATGTGGGTATCAACGAGTCTGGTTGAATAGATTTTCAGTGAATAAGACATGTCCTTGATTTAGATGTCCTTGATTTAGTTGTATCATTAATTTATTGTGTAGTAAAGTTTAGACTTGTTTGTGATTTGTGTGTGTCTGATTTAGACATATCTTCAATTTAGACAGATTTTAGATTGAGCAGTGTCTCTGATATTCAGAAACTATGAGTTAGACATATTTCTTACGAAGACATGTGAACAATTAAGTGACTTCTGTGTGTAGAGCTGAAACCTGATGGTCTGTGGACCTCCCTCACCAAGTCTTCTCCCAAGTCCACAGACAAGTACCTGAAGGTCACCAAACCAAACCGCCTGCCACGTATCCTCCCTAAGGAAAGGCTCATGTTGACTGATACAGGAACAGGTGAGAAATAATCTACTTTGTGTGCAAGAGAGTTGGGAAATACTATTTGGAAAGAAGCAATTAATATTTTGAATTTTTCGTGACAAAGAGATTCTTGAATATCAAAGTTCATAATCATCTGGGTAGTGTTGAGCATATATGTCCTTGAAAAGTGCTTAAGTTTATGATTTCATAGTAAGTGCTTGACTTGAGTTTAAGATTATGTGTTCCCCTACTAGTCCTGACTGGCCTTGAGGCTTTGAGCAAGTGGGTGCGGGTTTCACTCCCAACATGGGAACATCCTGTTCCAGACCTTAAAAAGGGATCTCATTAATTGTTTAGGTCTTGTTCGTCTCCCACACTTCATTGTGAATTCCAATTTTGTTGACATTTCAAGTGCCCTTGATGATGACAAGGTGCATGGGGTTCACCAATTCAGCTTAATTTTTTGGTAGGAAAGTGTGGAAGAAAAATAATGATCACTCTTGTGTGATGCAGATAAACAGAAATCTCAACCCTTGGGATAACGTAAAAAATATAACCCTCAGGTTAACCCTCTGTCAACCCTACACAGGAGTGGTAGATTCTATTTATCTTGTGACAGTCCTTGATGAAATCTTCATTTGTTTATATCTAATTTATTGAGATCACCACTTTTCTTCTTACCTTGAAATGGATTTGATTCAATGGAAGTACGGGAAAAAAACTATTGAGGTTACATCGGCATATCCTGGTTGAAATGGTACAGGTGGCGCAGAAATATTATATATAAATGAACGTACTCGGACGTTCTATAAGCAGAGCTAAAGAGCTAAAAATGCACAGTTTCGGAGAATAAATAACAATGTATCAAGAATGTTATGCCCTTCTTTCATCCGTCCACTGAATTACATAACGTAACTTAAAAACTACATGTGACTTGACATTGTTTTAGAAAGAAATAACGCAAATTGGCAATAGCCAGCATTTTAGTTTCGGTCAGGTACGTCTGGACCCCTCAATCTACAGGTGCCGAATATTCCTGAGGTCAGCCTAGGATCAGATCTGTGCCTGTCGTTTTCTTTACAGGATCAACCGTTTCAACTGGTTGAACCGGATATGCGAAAGGGTCCCTAGAGTCATACAGTGTCGTTAAAAATATGTGTGCAATAGCATGCAAAGCAAGCACCAGTAACATATTGTAATAATTATAAAAATGTTAGGGGATAAGGTCCCAGCTTTTATCAAAAGGAATTAACTACTGAAATCAAAATACAGTTAAGTTTAAATTTAATCCTCTACCAGATGATGAAAAAATTTCTGAAAAAGTTCAGAATATTTTTCGATGATGATTTAAATCACAAAATAATTGTTTCTCTTGTAATTGATCACCTTATTTGACCTTGATTGACCTTCAGGCAAAGGACCAGAGGTGGTCAAGGTGACAACATCCAAAACCAAGGGCAACAAAGGAGGCAAAGGAGTGAAGCGAAAGAGGAAGATGTCAGGTTAGTGGGATTATACATTGTAATTACGAATTGATAAAACAATCGCTTTTTAAACTACAACAGATAAATAAGACCCACAATATTTCTTTTATTATTTCATGGAGGACCCCTGTTCCCCTTTTTTCGCCTATCAGGAGAAGGGGGGGGGGGGGGCACCCCCCCCTGCCGAACCGTCTTTATGTGACTGCAAGTTCATTGTTTAATCAAGTAGAACTTCCCTACAGACAACAACATCTTTGAAGGCCTGTCAAGAAAAGATTAATATTAAACCTGTACAGGTGAACCACCATCTTAAAACAGTTAGTGGCCCTCCCTACTGACTGCCTTTCCATCTTCTATATTACATGCTTTGAGATTATTATCAATCTATCGACACATCATATTACACTGATGTCATCAGACATGGTTAGTCATGGTCTTGGCAATAACTTTATTATTGACTTTTCTCATGAAAAATTAACAGTGTGAAATCAGTTAATAAGTGTCAGAATGAAATACATTTTGCAGATGAAGGATTATCTATGGGTAAAAAAAATCTGTTTTCAAATTATGAAGGAGTACTTTGTATCTTTTACCAGTATCATCAACAGTGTGCATGTACAGATTCAACCAGTTCTGCAAATATGTCCAAGTCATTTGAGGCAGGGATAATCTACTAGCAGTATCTGTTGACCTGACGTTTTTCAGAGCCAATGGCCCTCAAAGATACTTACCATACAAAGTTACTACATGTAGTGATGTTTATTGTGGAGATAGAGAAGGATTTAAGTAACTAAAGCCTTAACCAGCTTTGTTCACCCATGTTTTCTGTGGTTAACTTTTGTTGATGTTTTGTGTTGTCAGGTGGAGTGTCGAAAAAGAAAACCAAAGTGGAACTGTTGCGTACTCCCAAGTCACCGAGGAAGAAGAGAGTCTTCCGTACGTTAAAGTTAAATTCTGTCTGTAGATGGGATCCCTGCTTGCGTGTTTGTACTTGACTACCATCAATGAATAGAAATGAATCTCAGTATGGGGTTAGTGTGGGGTCAGTGTGGGGTCATTTCCATGGTGACAAAATAACTATACTCTAGACAAAAGCCTTTGAGATGTTTTAAATTATTGTGTATTCTTAGCTCACCTGGCCCAAAGTGTCAATTGAGATTCTGTTGTGGCACTTCGTCTGTTGTCTTTTGATTGGCTGATCAAATGGTTTAAGTGGCAGAACTTTAATTAAACAGTATTCCTTCAAGAAAAGAGAAGGAATTTGACCCAAATTTGATATGAAGATTAATTTGGTCAAAAGGACTGATGTCATGTAAACAAAGGAGGTGCCCCTCACTTATTGGGCAGAATAGCAGGGCTCAATAGGGGAACTTGAGGCAAATATTTAAAAGACTACTCCTGTAGTATGGTTGGAAAGGTTTTAACCAAATTTGGCCTGAAGCATCATTGGACCAAAGGAATTTAACTTGGGTTTAGGGAATGAAACATCATATACCTGGCAATGATGATTCAGCCTAGATAAAAAAATATTTCTTTCATAAAATCTTTCCACCCTTAAATTTTGGCTTTAAATTTGTTTTTACATGATCTGGTGAACGGTAGAATATTGTTTTACAGTCTTTTGTGTTGAAAATGTTTAAAGATTGATATTGTTTGCTGTTTGCATAAAAATGAAGATATTTTTTGTTTGGCCTAATCTAGCATGTGGTAATTTCAGGAGATGAAATAGACATAGAGGCAGAGAAGGTCAGGACAGGTCAGCGAGTGTCCTGGTCTGCCAAGGAGGACAGCATTGTAAGTAGCAATCAATCGGGGGATAACCCTACAGTATTTTGAGATTTGCCACAATATATTGTGATTAAACTGTAACGTTTTACTGGCGGCGCAGTGTCCCGCTGCCTCTCTGCTGTTGATCGGTGACGTCATTCAAAGTGAGGCATAATTACATTGACCATTTGGTGTCATGCTATTGTTTGTAATGTCATCAATAGTCAATTTCGTGACCTGTTGGGGTCGGTTTTAGGTAGTGACTTTATGTATAACCACCATCAAGGCCTAATTTGCTGACGATATCTATACAGTTATAATTATTTCTATTGATCAATCAAATGGTATGTAAAATTTGAAATATATTAGAATTGTCAGTAACATTGGAGTGAAGGTTTATATTGTTTGATTAATTGTATAAAATATTGGTTGCTGTTATTTGATGAACACATTTTTCAGGTGGTCAGTTCTGTAGTGATTAACTTTTGTACAGTTGTGCAAACTGTCATAACCGTATAAACAAGAGTCTTCCAAATCCATTGGAGATCCCATCCCACCGCATCCTCGATACTCCAGGGGTTACCCTCACTTTACTGATACTCCAGGGGTTACGCTCACTTTACTGATACTCCAGGGGTTACACTCACTTTACGGATACTCCAGGGGTTACACTCACTTTACGGATACTCCAGGGGTTACACTCACTTTACGGATACTCCAGGGGTTACACTCACTTTACGGATACTCCAGGGGTTACCCTCACTTTGCTGATACTCCAGGGGTTACGATGACTTTACTGATACTCCAGTGGTTATGCTCACTTTACTGATACGCCAGGGGTTACGCTCACTTTACCCTCTCCACCCCTGAAATATGTCATAGCAAAATTCAAGCCACAGGGCTAGCTATAAGATTAGTCTCTGGTAAAATAACCTGACCCATTGCTAGGCTGATACCTGTCTTTTGAAGATTACAGAGGAGCGACACCCGTCTTAAAAGTCAGTCAATTTTACCGTTACGTGACTGACAGATTCTTTTGATGTACAGCAAAGGATCAAACAAGTCTCCTGGTCTCTTCCACAAGGTGGTACAAACCGAGCCTTTGATTTTGCTATGACATATTCCAGGTATTGCATGTCCAACAGGAATGACTGGAGATAACCATACCCTGCAAAATAGGCCTGACATTGTAATGACCTACATAGGTGGCTCAATAGTACCACTTCATTCCGTCAAGGCTTTGGCATGTCATTGTTCCTAATGCTCTGTTACAGCTGCTGACCTGTAAAATCGCCTGCTCCATCCTGGCCCTGAACTCCCAGGGAGACAACCGCTCTATTCCTGTGCCCTACTTTGAGCTGAGAAATGTACTCCATAAATACTGCAAAGAGGTGGGTCGGACTTGCACTAATTTGCATTAAAAAGTCCATTTAAGGTGGCTCCACACTTTCGCAATTAACCAGCAAAATTCGTTGAAACTTTCATATAATTGTTATGCAACTATGTCGAGTTGATTTTATGAAAATCTAAACATTCCGATATTTTGGGGAATTTTTTGGAAAAAATACCAAAAAATTGAATTTTCGTCAATTCTAATATTTTCCGGGTTTTTTTGTGTGTGGCATTGTTCGGAACAATAACAACAATAATAAAATGAAAAGAAGCATTTCTAATTAACCCTACAAATATTTTATTTATCGCAAAATATGTAACACATGTTACACAAAGTGTTTTTTATTGAATTTGTACGGATAAAAGTGATTATCTACAAGCTAAAAGCACCCAGGACACAAAGTTCTATACATATAGAGTGGGAAATTGAACAAAATATACACAATGGCTTTATAATTAATTTATTTTACATTTTACAATCACTTTGATCCGGGTGAGAGTTATCTTCCTTGAAAAAAATCGGAACTTTTTGCAGAGGGGTGACATTTACACAATGACAGTTGTCTCTGTTTACATATAACAAAAATGATGGAAATAAATCAAAAATATGATATCAAAATTATCAATTTATTGTTCTTTAATGGAACCAAATTACCCTCAGTCATGTACACTTTGGACATCATTCCACAGTCCGCTAACTCACGGTATATTTATAATTACATGTCAGACCAGAGGCTATCGCATGGTATACCGTTCTCACGTGCACTCACACATGCATTTCATAGGTATCTTGATATTTTACAAAACATTATTTTCACAGAGTAAGCTAGTAGACTACATTTGTAAACACGATTTAATCGACAGAGCGAAACTCCCTCAACAGCGAAAATCGTAACGACCTCGAGCTTATGAACTCGTGTAAACACGCGATATGCACATGTGAGGTTGGTACGTCCGCATTCCATGTGTTTCCTATATGACCTTCTTGAGGTCGTCTGGTCTCATGTCACTGTCTTCCCGTGAGTCTGTTTATGTCTATGAATTGGAAAGCTTTATTCCTGAAGTACGTGTGAGTATACATTTCCCGGTAAAATCTTGATATCGGGTGTTGACATATCATCGGCACGCACGTGTACTATTGTTTACCATGGGCCTGTTTGTTTATAAATGTAACAATTTCGGATGTAAATCCTGGCGGACCTGCAAATGTGTATGCAGGCCTTGCAAGGCTCTCTCAAGACTCGCCTGAAAGCAGCATCAGATTACTAGGTCCGACCTTATTTAATAAACGAACAACAGTGGTCCGATCGGTTTGACCGTTTAAACGAAAACGGCCCAGCAGGTGTTACTATAATTTGCACTATGATATTGAATGCCCGATACGCAATACGGAAATGACGACACGGTGTACATGCACATTTGGATTAAGATAATTGAGTCCTAGCTGTACTTTTTCCGGAAGTATGTCACGAAAATGGACGCTGATGACGATGTGTCGAGCCACCTTAATAATCTTCCTACACATTTTTCATCGGTGACTAGTTGTTAGAGGAATCTTTGTGTTTTGAAGAAACAATAGCAGTTGTTGTTATACAGATTTGTAATCATGTATCTGGCAATACTTTATGCCTGAACATAATAAAAAAATAATTATTTTTTATGTTGATAGTGAAATCCAGAAATGAAATTTTGTGTTTGTTTTTAATTTAGAAATCCATTTATATTGTAAATTGACAAATAACATTAATGTTTTAAATTTAGAAACCCAAATAGGCAAGTTACCTTATTTTCAATATGACATCATGATTTATAAAAAGTTGTTTGTATTCAATGCAGAAATCCAAGGATAAAACCACAGAAGCCTGTAAAAGACGGATCAGCTTCATTTTGAAAAATCCCAGAACAGAACACAACCTGTCTGTGTTTCTGTCCGAGGCACTTCAAGACCAGGTAAGCAATGTCTGTGTGAATGATGAAGGGAAAACTTAGTGGGTCACTTAACACAAAAAATAATGTCATACTGGTCATTTGTGGATCGTCTGAAACAGAATCAGGGAAATACTGTGTTTTGATTCCCTGACACAAAATGAAGGGCATATTTTTGTGGTTCCCCTTAACTAAAATGTTGATCTAGATACAATTTCTTATTGGAAATCAGTCTTGATACATAGCAATGATATAATATATTTCCGGAAGTATGTTGATGGTGCCTCACTTCTCATATTTTAGATGACTTAAATCAATATGTCATACTGAACTTCTGTTATTTACTTAAACATAAAGTTTCCTGAGAGCATGCTTTTTATGAAAGAGTTCATAAACTTTCAGATTATGTATACGTGTATATACAATTATTTCATTGTATCTTTCTGTCATGTCTTGGGTGTATACATGTGAGAGTAAAACTAACCGTTCGTGTCTTTATACTCTGATATGTCATTGTAGAAAATTGACAAGGAATACGCCCGTAAGAAGGTGATGTGGATGTCAGAGGATACCATCAAGGATTTCAGGAACCTGTTCGAGTTACTGATCAAGAAATTCTCGTAATTGTCCTTGTTTATGTGACTAGTTTGAACTGATAGAAACTTTGATTATTGATGTCAGTATTACTAATTACGGAGGAGTTGGTATTATTATGGTACCGGGGTGTTGAGTAAAAGTTAGGAAATTGTGTACAATATTACTTTAAATGAGAATACTTTGACCTAGTTGCTTAAATGTGTGCCTTTTTTTTTAAAGTTAACTATGAAAGTGAAATGCCTGTGTGATGTTACTTTTTCAAAATAGGCCTGAGAAACTTGAGAATAATTTTCTTTGACCTTAGTGAATTTCAACAACTCAGATTGTGGTCTGTTGTTTCAGGACTGTTGATTTGAAGCAGAGTCACCTCCCTTCCCACCTGTCGGAGCTACCAGAGTTCAATGTTAAGATGGTGAAGAAAATCAATCTGCATGCGATCACACACAGGGATGTCCAGTCCACCGCCGACATGTACATTGCCGTCCTCAGAAATATCATACAGGTCAGTGGAGGAGGAGGCTGTGTATAAACTGAAAAAAATATTTTTAAGCTACCATCTGTGTTTCTTCAAGAGGTCCTGCTCTGATAAGTGGATCCCTAAAGGTTATAAAAGCAAGATTTGCCCAGCCACCATTCCTTAAGTAATCAAATAAATCGGCCTATGTATTTTCAAATTTGAACAGAATTCAAAATGAACAAACTACAAAAATAACCAAAGCATATACTAACTTGTGACATGGGTATTTATTGATACACAAATCACTGAAAGCTTTTTTAAAAGTCTTCATGTATGTGACAGAAAGAAGATTATAAATGAAGTGAAAGAGCTTTCAACAGGTGATGTGATTTGTTAATGATGTGATTTAATAATAATAATAATTTGAGGTTCCTATATACTGCTTTATCACAACCTAGTTCATGGTTTGCTCAAAGCGGTTCACAAATTATTATTTGTGGTTATAGGGCCTTTGCTACCAGCCAATACCTTTCTTAACTCCCTGGGGAGCATACAGCTGGAGCTGCCATTTTGGCGCTAACAGCTAGCATTCAACAATTCTAGCACTGCCCAACCACGTACTCATTTACAGCTGAGTATACTGGAACAAGCGGAGTTAAGTTTCTTGCTGAAAGATACAACACAGTGCCGTGCCGTAACTCAAACCCTCAACCCTTTGGTCACGAGCCCAGCGTCCTACCACTAGACTACCGTGCCTTCTAGGTTTTACTTTCTTGAAATAAAAGATACTACAGTCAATTTTAGAATTCTCATTGCTTGCTACTTCTGATCAGGACCCCTGCAAAATCTTATCCCTGAGAAATTATACAACTACAGGTGTATTTGTCTCAGTTTTGATTGATAACAAATACTATGTACTAACACACAGTGTTTTTTTCTATTTGTTTTATTAGACCTATGCTGCACTGGAGGACAAACAGGGTCGTGTGTACGAGTGTTTGAAGTTGTTGAACCAGTACCCACGTGACTGTATCATCACAGCTACGACACAACTCAGGAGCAACAGAGTTATCACACGAATCAAAGCGGTGAGTGGGTAACTTGTATGTTATCCTAGTGAACCATCCTCATTGGTTTGGTCCTAGTGAACCATCCTCATTAGTTTGGTCCTAGTGAACCATCCTAATTGGTTTGGTCCTAGTGAACCATCCTAATTGGTTTGGTCCTAGTTAACCATCCTAATTGGTTTGGTCCTAGTGAACCATCCTACTTGGTTTGGTCCTAGTGAACCATCCTAATTGGTTTGGTCCTAGTGAACCATCCTAATTGGTTTGGTTGGTTGTGCTTTACATCCTATTAACAGCTACGGTCATTTAAGGACGAGCCATGATTTAGTGGTTGAGGAAAACTAGAGTACCCGGAGAAAACCAAACGACCTGTGGAAAGTNTCCTAATTGGTTTGGTCCTAGTGAACCATCCTAATTGGTTTGGTCCTAGTGAACCATCCTAATTGGTTTGGTCCTAGTGAACCGTCCTAATTGGTTTGGTTGGTTGTGCTTTACGTCCTATTAACAGCTAGGGTAATTTCAGGACGAGCCATGTTTTAGTGGTTGAGGAAAACTAGAGTACCCGGAGAAAACCAAACGACCTGCAGCCAGGTACCTGGCGACTGGCCCACTGAGATCTCGAACCACTCACCCTGCATGGCACCAACCATCATAATACACATCAAAGCTGATACATTTGGACCACATGTGTATTTAGTTCTGTCACAGATGTTTAACAGAATCAGAGAAAGGTCCAAACTCTTAATATGTAGAAATATCAATAATATCTGAAAACCAACAAAACGTATTTCTTTGTAGATATAAATTAGACATAAATATATGATTTCAAACTTGATAATTATGAATAAGATGACTCTAATTGTGATTTGCTGTTGAGAACTTAGATGTTGTTTTTGATTTTGCTTCAAGTAAAAAAGTGTCTTTTATATTTTACTCACCAGCATGAACGGAAAAAGCAGCGTATCCCCTCATCCCTGCAGAACTACAAAATCTCCCAGAAGTAAGTTTCACGTTTTCCTCAAAAGTATCTATTATCTCTGGGCAAGTACATTTCAAATCATCCATTGCTTTGGAAAACTTTGTTCTAGCCCGTAAGAAACAGAAAACCAATTATCTTTGATTTAAAATCCATATTTTATTAGTTAAAGCACAAGGAATGATAATCTAATTTAATAGCATGAACTATTATTTTCTGAACAATAAAAGTTAATGAGCTGATGATGAAAACTTTGTGTGACAGGTACTGGTATGGCTACATCTCGCGGTTCCCCTCGTCTTTGTTTGAGGACAGCGTCGAGAGTCTGCACCTGTTTGAAAATACATTTAAGGATCCCTCCCAGCCCTTGACCTTCAACAACATCACACAGGGCGGCTACTGTGCTTGCATCATTTCCTTAATGTCACTTGGCATCGTAAGTTTCTTCCTTATTTTCAAAAGGATGTCCTAATCATTTTCAGTAGTTAGTTGTTAAAAAATAATATTGGATAATAAAATGTTTCTCTTTCTTTTCCCCCCCCAATTGTTGGTTAGGAAATGTTGCTAAAATTTTCTTGCATATTGGACACAGTTGACTTTGAAGTAGGTCAAGGTCATTGCTATGAGGAAAATTTATTGTATTCCTTGAAAGGTTCCTACTGGATAGATATCAGGACCCAGTACTAATGGAACTAAAGAAGAATTTCTTTTGAATTTGCTATTGGTGCTTATGTCAGCTTTTGACAGTGACTACCTTTCAAAGTTGACCTTTGACCTAAACACAAAATATTGACATACGACTTGCGCTGCAGGTCTACATATTAACTCAGATACATTTGTAGGCCATGGTCCTGAGATATGGCCTGTAGGTACTCATACTAATGATCTTGACTTACTTTCTACGTGGTAGGGGGCAAACATATTAAAACTTAAATAACTGAAGATTCATGAGGTAATTACTGAAAATGGAACTGAAAGACATTATGTAGACCAATTACGTGAACAAATTTCCGTGGTCCTTGAGTCATAAACCTGAAATATTTAAGATCTCTATCATGTAAAAATGTATATCCTTGCATCCTTGGGACTAGAGAGATAGAAATTAAAATTGGGAAATATTTGCAATGCTACTTGTAATGAAAAATATTTTGTCATGGTTGATTCAGGTGTGCGATGCAGGCCTTCTGGACCTCTTGCTTATGGATATTATATTTACCACTGTTTCTTAGAATTTATTTAAATATGAAGCTTAATTTGCATATTTTAATCCTAATTATGGTACTACTTTTTCTTGGGCACAATTAACAGGGATGGGGAAAATAAAATGGCCCCCGGCCTATATTTGATTTTGTATGTAATGTTTGTTATGGCTATTGTTAGCTTACATTACCGAAAAAAACATGACATTCATCTCAATAATCAAAAGGTCAAGGCTGGTGACATTTGGCAAGTTGATGCTGGGATGAAGGTCTATAAAGTTTATGTTCTTGTTTGACTTTCAAGGTCACTGGGGTCAAATGTGTTTAAATCTTTTGAATAACCTGCAGTCATAGATACTGATATTTTGCTGGTAGCTTTGTTTTAATCTACTTTTAAGGTTACAAGTGTGAAATTAATAACAGGTGAGTGATACAGGCCCATTGGGCTTCTTGTTTTTTTAAAAAGTATTTAATGGTTTATGATGGACTTTGATATGCTTAATCCCCTTTGGCTGTAGATGTGCATGTCCTACTTAATGATGAATCAGAAAATTATCATGTATCAAGTCCTTCAAAGATCAACTTGCAACTTCATTTGCAGGTGTGATTACCTTAGTACATATGCTTGTTACTGTTAAGTAGAAAACAGGAAAGTACATACCATCAACATTCCTGGTGCCTGCAGTGGTGGTCGCCAGATCTTTTTGGGCTTTTTGAAGTCCTTTCTTACAAATAGAAGCCAAGTCTTTAACCCTTTTCTGAGTACCAGCCCCTTATTCTTATCATTGGAAAAATAACATCCTTTTGTTGGTTTCTTTCCAGATTTCTTTTCACAGTCAAATCCCCAATGACATGATCATACTCGATCCATGTAATGAGCAGTCCTGGCGAGGCTTGAGTGATCCCAGGATTGACCCCAACAAAGGAACTGCAAGCAAACAGTCTGGGGCTCAGGAGTCAACGGCATGTATCGGAGAGTCGGCTGGAGTCACACAAGGTCCAGTCCCCATGGAAACAGGTATCGAAGCTTTTGAACCATTTGTGAAATGGCCAAAGAAATGTGTATGAAATGATTCTGTTCAAGAGTTTTTTTTAAATATTTTCATTTCTGAAAGATAAGAATTGATTTTCAGGCTTTTTAAAGTTGATTTGTCCTTTTATTTGTCTTTAGATGCAACAGATGAAGCAGTGAAAGTACCTGAAGTGTCAGCAGCATCAAATAGTGACACGTCCAACATCACCTCGACCTCAAAACCGGGACATAAGTCATCATCAGACGCTGACAATCAAATGGCCACAGTGGGATTGCATGAACCCTACTGGGTGACTGATGAGCTGGTCAAGGTTGTGGTCAGTCCAACAAGCTGTTTTGAGATGGAGGACCTTCCACAACAGCTCAGCTTTCCAGGATTGGCGGGGAAGACCCAACCGACGCCATCAAGGTCGTTGATCACGATACGAAGGTCGTGTGCAGAGGATGCACAGAATTTGAAGCATTTTAAGTTTCAGGACAATTTTGTGATTTCAAGTTGTAACATCAGAATGAAAATCAAAGCAGAAGATGAAGAATCAAAGGGAGACAATCAAGGGCAGAGAACTGTGGCAGAAATTGTGAAGGACGTCCTGTTTAGTCCTGAGGAAATGAAGCGAATCTTGCATAAAATTACCAGAACCTTACCTTTTGAGGTAATAAATGCTTCTGTTATAAGGAAGAGACAAGGTGTATGCAGGAAAAAAGGAATAGGAAATGTAAACACCAGGGATATATATGTGGAGATAAGTTATCATGTGATTATGATTATAATTATGGTAATGATTTTAATTCAAGACGGAAGTATTATGGTATGGGTTTGTCCGGCGTAAACTTTTGTTTGTCCGGCAATATCCTCCTTCATTTTTCGACCGATCTCTTTGAAACGTGGTATACATTATAATCATGATATGAAGTTTTGTCTCCCTTAACAGAATTTTGATTCAACAATTTTTCCAAAAGTTATTGCCCTTTGTTCATTTCAGTATTTGATTTTTTGTCCGGAGATCTCCTCCTACATTTTTTGACTGACAATCATGACATGTTGTTGTGTTTCCTTGAAAAGAATTTTGATTCAACAATTTGTAAAAAGTTATTGTCCTTTGTTTATTTCAGTATTTGATTTTTGTCCGGCAATCTCCTCCTACATTTTTCAACGTATCTCTTTGAAACTTGGTATACATTATAATCATGATATGAAATTGTGTCTCCCCTAAAAGGATTTTTTATAGCATGTCAGCTATCCACTCTTAGAATGATGCAGATCTTATTTCAAATATAAGAAAGTATATAACACTATATGGCATTCGATGGGCGTATATTGTTCCGCCCTACAGTCCTCTTGTTAGCTCACCTGGTCCGAAGGACCATGGTGAGCTTATGTCATACCGCATCGTCCGTTGTCAATCATCCGTCCTTCGTCCTTCTGTCCGTTGTCAGACCGTCTGTTAACTTTTCCTTTTAAACACTGCTAGTCCTGAATGGCCCAGTAGATTTTGACTACATTTGGTCTGAATCATCCTAAGGTGTGGCCCCTCTGGATGCAGAGTTTCGGTGCCCAATAAGGGAATTTGAGGTTTAATTCTTCAAAATCCTTCTTCTTCTGTACCATTGGAGGGATTTTTAGCTCACCTGGTCTGAAGGACCAAGGTGAGCTTATGCTATACCGTGGTATCCGTCGTCCGTTCGTCGTCCGTCCATCAACAATTTCTTTAAACGACTTCTTCTTCTTAACCACTGATTGGAATTTAACTAAATTTGTCTGGAAGCATCCCTAGGTGGTGGGGATTCAAAATTGTACAAATGGTGGGGCTGACCCCCTAGGGGGCTGAGGGGCGGTGCCAAAAAGGGTTATTTGGCTTTATTGCTTAAAGCGCCGCCTTCTCTGGAACGAAGAGATGGATATCAACCATATTTGACTGGAAGCATCCCTAGGTGGTGGGGATTCAAAATTGTACAAATGGTGAGGCTGACCCCCCCCCCCCCCCCCAGTGGGCTGAGGGCGGGGCCAAAAAGGGGTAATTTGGCTATATTGCTATAAAAGACTTCTTCTGTAGAACCATGCCATGGATATCAATCATATTTGGTCGGAAGCATTCATGGGAGGCAGAGATTCAAAATTGTACAAATACAAGTAGTGGGGCTGACCCCTCGGGCTAAGGGGTGGGGCCAAAAATAGTTTATTGCTTGGAAATGGTTGAGATCCCCACCATATAACCATATATACAACTGCTGAGTATAAAGAGAAGAATGCACATTTGCGTCCAGGATGGNGAGATGGATATCAACCATATTTGACTGGAAGCATCCCTAGGTGGGGCTGACCCCTCCCCCCCCATACATAACAAATTGCTGGGCATGAAAAATCTAATACAGATATGCTACAAGGATTGGCCTGGGGGTGTGGCATATTCCCTTGATCTCATTTGGAGAATATTTTGCCATGATTGCTTAGATATCCAGATGAGCAATACAGGTCCTATGGGCGTCTTGTTTGTAATAAGAATAATTTCTCATTGTTGATTTATTATCCTGTGAGTGATACAGACCCTCTTGGCCTCTCTTTTGTTGTTTTAAACCTCAAAAGGAATGTGGGTGAAAAAAATGTCATTATGAGATTAGGATAACGTAATTGGTACATTTTAGATTATGGTCATTAATTACAGACAACTTGTTAAAAAGAGCATTTTGTTAAATTCTTTGATTTACATGCAATGTGACGCATATGCATCTTGGCAGCTAAGATAATAAAACATGTTTTCTGATTTCCATATTATACATGTAACTCATTTTATTACCAAATGTCTGGTTATATGTCATTGCTAGTATTTATCCATGTTTATGACATTCATTTGAAAAAGAAAATGTATTTTCCTTCAGGAATTCATCGCTGATTGCTGTTCTGCAGAATTGTGATGTTTTGATTGGTAACTGTATGATGTAATAACAACGTCCTTTATTCCTCTTCAGCTTGATATGGAGCTGGTGTGGGAGAGTATAACTCCGCCCCTCTTGGCTCCGTGCCAGCAACTGTATAATGCGATTGACAGCCATGGGGGCCTCGGGATATCGAAATTTGATTTGCAGGTAACTGACGAGATTTCAATGTTTATATGCTGTTTAACAAAAAGCGGCCTATTTGTTTTAATCAGTGTTCCATTATGGGATAGTGTGATCACTTTTTTTTGTTTTTAATTGGTAATTCAGTTTGAATTTTTAAACAGAGAAATACATTTTAAAAATGTCTGGTATAGTTACAGTTTCCATGTTACCACCAATCAATGGTAAGCAATTACTTGAATTTACTGTGTTAGCTTGACTTTTGTGACGATTTAACAGTAGGAGGAATAGTCACCAGACGGACAACATTGATGTCCTTTCTCTGTGATGTCAACAGACTCGGCTGACTTTTTCACCTATTTGTATACATCTACTTAGTTTCTGGCTTAGACAGGGGTATTTTGGGGTTAACTGGGGTCCATTTGCTGTTTTAAAAGGAATATTGATAGTTTATGGAGACATTTTGATTTTTTTGCATAAAATAGATATAGGGCCCCCAATACAAACCCCAGGGGTGTAAAAATCCACTTGCCCCACCCCCTCGGGACAACACGCTTTAATGCTCTGGCAAGTCACTAAGTGCAGTAGACTGGTTTCTGAAGCAAATTATTGCATGTGTTTCTCCCTTTCCCCCTAAAGGAGGTGAATAAATGATTTACTTTACTGGATATAGTTTAGTGGATAAAATTGAAACAGTTATGAAACAAACATATATTCATAACAAAAAAAATGTATTCTTAGTTCGGAAAAAGAAATTACCGGTAGATTACTAGCGGTCTTTCCATCAGTTCAGATGATTTTTCAGACTTTATAGTTGATACGTCACCACTCGGTGACCTGCGACAGGTTCTCACAGGAAAGTCCCTTGACATGCATGATCTGTTGATAATCACATGAAATTAAGTATGTAATCATCTCCAATGCAGACATTTTGTCCGACGTAAAATCCTCTGCCTGTTAATGATTCTGATTCTGATGATGAAAACATTACCCATGTACCTAGTGTTTTCGATGCTAGAGACATCTTACATTCAAGGTTATTCTAGTAATTTGTGCTTTGTGTATGTTCATTATGATTATAAGCATACATAAGCCCTAACATCCAATATCACTGTTCTCTTTCTTACTGTCAAAACACGGAGACACAGTAGTCTAGTGGTAGGACACCGGGCTCGTGACCGAAGGATTGCGGGTTCGAGTCACTGCACGGCAGTGTTGTATCCTTGAGCAAGATTCTTTACTCTACTTGTTCCAGTCTACTCAGTTGTAAATGAGTACGTGGTTGGGCAGTGCTAGAATTGTTAAATACTAGCTGTGGCGTCGAAATGGCAGCACTGGCTGTATGCTCCCAAGGGAGTTGAGAAAGATATTGGCTGGTTGCAAAGGCCCTATAACCATGGATACTAATTTATGAACTGCTTTGAGACGATCTTGAACTAGGTTTTGATAAAGTGGTATGTAAGAATCTCAAATTATTATTATTATTATTATTATTATTAAAACACATACTATTTCATGATGTATTACTTTGAATAACATTTGTATATTGTATATATGTAAAATGTTGTAATGGTAACCATAGCTACACAAAGAATGGGGGGCCCGTCATGTAAATGATGTCGCAAATACAATGATTGAGAAAATGAGAACTCAAGACGTGTTCGAAATTTGTATTTCAATTAGAGGGCATCTTTCCTTGTAGGACTTGTTTGTGACAGAGGATTGGTACTGTCAGTGCCTTGACCTGCTGGACGAGAAGTTCGCGGTGAGTACCGCTGCATGTCCTTTCCTGTTTGTAGAAGTTCTAGCTTGTCTTATCTGCTCAACAGTAATTCTCTATTGACATATTTTTCCTTTCAGATTTTTGTGTCTTACATGATATTGAAATGAAGATGTTTTGTAGGATGATGTATTAAATGATCGTGTGTCCGTTGACAGAAATGCACAATTTTACGTCGCAGAACAAGAATTGGTTGGTCTCTAGGAAACACTGGTTGTAAAGTTTTTGATTATCATTTAGGTTTACTTTTATTTCAGAGAAGTTCTTCTTAATGAAAAATTTAATGAATACCAAATGTTGGATTTTAAAAGCATTTCATTTTCAGAAGGAAATTCATTTCACTCGGTTGACTGGTACGAAAGTTTCTGAAACTATCAAAATGAATTTAATGTTTGAGGGCATTTTGAGGAGGACAAAATATAGCAAACAAACTACTAGACTATAATCCCTATCAGAATTTCCAGAATATTAAATGTATCAAATTTAGTCTGAACATGAAATAGCGATGTTTATGGGGTAATCCTCAAATTAACTTAGTTTTAGTAATGATCATGTATCGCCATTAATGATAATGCTGTCATAGAAATATCTTTGCCTTAAAAAAATCAAAATAAAAAAAACTAATTTACGGAATTTTCAATGTGTTCATAATGAGTGTTGCAGAAATTTGTTCACTGATCTCTGTAGTGTCATTAAAGATATTTTCTGTATAGATTGCTCCAGGGGATGCAATTTGTCGTTCAAAAAATATATTGGGCTCAATTTGGTAATAAATTTACAAAACTCATCATGCAACTAGCAGTGTTGAGATAATTAAGAAAGACAGCTCTTTCAAAAATATCAAATTTATGTTTCCCTGATAATTTCTTTTAAAGTATTTCTACAGCTAGTGTAATTTAGGGCAGACAGATTCACAGCAAATATGAGTTTACAATACCCATATGAACGGCACACATCAAACCTTGTTTGCACTATAATGAGAAAACCAACTTTTTGTAAAGAATTGTGTAGCTGTTCAAAGTGCTGTGAAAATTCTTGTCTATATAATGGAAACTATTATCGAAAGTTAAAAAAAGATTGAGTAAACTAGCTCAGATCATGCATTCGAGAATACAAAACAAGCCAAAAAACATCTTAGTAAGCTTAAGTGTGGCAGGAAATGCATTCTCTTCAGTTTTTTATTCAAGCATTTTTTTAAATAAATGGCTCTGCTTAGTGTAAACCTTTGCTTAAGGAATATTGCATAGAGCCTTGGAGCTGCCGATTTGAATTCAAATTGGATTGTAGAAAGTACCAACGGACCCGACTTGTGCTGTTTCCCGCTATATGTAAGTACCTGTCTGTTCTCAGCCTTCGATTTGTTTTGTCTATTTCGTATTATACCTGATGATTGGTGGTTATTGTTTTCCCCAATTGCTTGCCCTAAAATGTTTCTGTTGTTGCTACTGTATAATGGTATTGTGGAAGGGAAACTGATGGCAGTTTTATCGGCTTTTCATTAGCGTGCTACTTCAGTAACCTTTAAGTTTGCTGTTTTGACATTTGATAATTTGGAAGTTGTACAGGGGAAAATCAAATTGTCATCAGAGTTTAGGAGGTTTGTTTTAAGTTTTGTGAGACGATGTGTGTAATTATATAAGCGCTAGACAATGTTGATGGGATAATGCTTCGTAATTTAATAAAATCAAAGGTCAAAGTTCAAAGGTCAGACAATGTTTATACTAATTAACTTTGGTCATCAGCCTCTGTGTCACAAATATTTCATAGCTATAGATGAGATTCTTCCTTTACTTCAACAGTGCTTTTTCTTTGGGGATATTAATCTTAAAGGACAAAAAATCTCAGTAACCATGCTTTGTGAAACCTTAGACTAGGTATCTAGATGATTGAAGTCTTATACAAGCTGACGTAAAGCAGTTGATAACATATATTGGTTTTCACTGTCGAAGCAATTGTGCTTAACCCTTTCACCCCTATGTAACTTTAGTAGACTCTACCATGCATTGATCTGGGTGAGTCTATTATGGTCTACAGTGGTGAAAGGGTTAACAAAAATATTTTATTCAGGATGTGCATCCGAAGCCACAGTCATAATCGGAAAGCTTCCACCTTCCTTAGATAATGTGTCGTTTTCCCGTTAAGAATCCTGATTTGTTCATTAAAGCCAAAAACAAAAGATTTGGTGTCTACTTTTGTGTGTCAGAATCTTACATTGAATTAATTATGCTTCATGAACATGCATAGGATTTTAATGCCTTTTTTCAAGGTCACATTAAGAGAAGATTACAGAAGCAAAATAAGTGAAGGTCAATGTCATGTATAAACTGATTAAGCATCTGTCAGCCTTACAATGTTCTAGTTGTAATAATTCTTTGGTTGCTTTTCTTATCACGTTTTGCAGTAGTTAAAACTAGCATCAGAATTGTCTCACAAATGCGCTACATTTACCAGCTACTGATGTTGTTTATTGCTCTCAGCGTGACAGCTTCTGATGTGTTTGTACAAAACTTTATTGTCCTTTAGTACATTTACTGCAGTGGTATTTACCCTTTTTATTTCAGTCATGGGCACATTAAAAGTATTTAGTGGAAGAACTTGTCAACAAGATTAAATGAGGTAAGTCCTTCCCCGAGTTCTGCTGTAAATAAGGATGTGTAAGTACATGTGACATAAAATATAAACACACCCAAATAGTTCAGCAAGGTGTCGGGAGTGTACTTTCAAAGTATGCTTCATTATATAATAAGTAATTAAAGCTCTCCTCAGACTGTTCACAAACAATTACTGTAAACAACTACCTTAAAAAACACTAATATCTGTTTGGATTTTAGTCCATCCCAACAACACTTTTTTAATTGTTTATTATTTTGAGAAGATTGAAACCATTACAGTGCACCATTAGCTCACCTGGTTCAAAGGGCCGAGAGAGGTGTTGCAATCTGTTGCCTGTTCTGTCAACAATTGTATGTCCATAAATATTTTCTTTAAATCACTTCTTCTCAAGAATCACAAGGCTGATAACAACCTAATTTGGTAGAATATATCCCGATTTGCAAATGAAAGGGACCTGATCCCTTTTGAGAGCTCATAAAGGCCAAAATAGTGTTAATATTCGGGGCATTTAAAAAACCTTCCATTTACGACCAGCCATTGGATGCTTTTTGATGTTATGTAACACCCTTAATCAAAGTACAACAAAATTTAAAGCTAAAAAATGTATTTCTAATGAATTCAAACTGAGAGTACCTTTCGAAGTACAGAAATTGTTTCAATTGCCTGTCACTAAGTTTTTAAATCCATTGGATTTAAGCTTATTATCCCCTGGCATTCAAGTTTGTACGATTTTGACACAATGATAGTAAATATGCCTCCCAAAAAATTACTGTTTTTGCTGTTGTTGGGATTTATTGGCATGTTTTCCTAAGTTCTGAGTCTGTCAGGCCTTAAATAGCACTCATTGTGTGAAATGGGTAGCAAGGGTTTTCACACAACGGTCGGTCTGTATTTTGTCAAATGTCATTGGCAGGTTTTCCAAAGTACTCAATCTGTTAGGAGTATAGTGGAACTTGTGTAATAGGTAGAAAATATGCCAAGGTTTTCACGCAGAAGTCAGTCTGTATTGTGCCAAGTATTTTGGCAAAGTTTTTGTTACAGTCATGTTGAAAACATTTACCATTACAAACAGATGTTACTTAAAAATTGCAACTTGGTTATCATAAATGAATGATGGTACTTAACAATGTCACCACAGTAATGACTGGTACTTAACTTAACAATAACTGAAGGTACTTCACAATATTACCTCAGCAATGACTGATGGTACTTAACAATATTACTTCAGCAATGACTGATGGTACTTAACAATATCAACTCGATAATGACTGATGGTACTTAACAATATCAACTAGATAATGACTGATGGTACTCAACAATATCAACTCAGTAATGACTGATGGTACTTAACAATATCACCTCAGTAATGACTGATGGTACTTTACAATATCACCTCAGTAATGACTGATGGTACTTAACAATATTACTTCAGCAATGACTGATGGTACTTAACAATATCAACTCAATAATGACTGATGGTACTTAACAATATCAACTAGATAATGACTGATGGTACTCAACAATATCAACTCAGTAATGACTGATGGTACTTAACAATATCACCTCAGTAATGACTGATGGTACTTAACCATATCACCTCAGTAATGACTGATGGTACTTAACCATATCACCTAAGTGATGGCTGATGGTACTAAACAATATTACCTCAGCAATGACTGATGGTACTTAACAATATCAACTAGATAATGACTGATGGTACTTAACAATATCAACTCAGTAATGACTGATGGTACTTAACCATATCACCTAAGTGATGGCTGATGGTACTTAACAATATCACCTCAGTGATGGCTGATGGTACTTAACAATATCACCACAGTGATGGCTGATGGTTCTTAACAATATCACCTCAGTGATGGCTGATGGTACTTAACCATATCACCTCATTAATGGCTGATGTTACTTAACAATATCACCTCAGTGATGGCTGATGGTACTTAACAATATCACCTCAGTGATGGCTGATGGTACTTAACCATATCACCTCATTTATGGCTGATGTAACCTAACAGTTTCATTTATAGAAAGAAATTATCACAGGTTTTGTACCCTTGGTTGATAAAAACATTTATACTGTCAACATTTTCTGTAGCTAACTTCGATTTGGTCTTGAGTATATGTGATAAGATTTTGATTATATTTGGTTTGATCTGCATTATATCTTGGTTTAATAGATAAGCAATATGAAAACAGTTTTGTTTATGAACTTAACAGTATTTGAAAAGAGAAACATCATTTTGAGGACAGTATCAACAAAACATTGAAGTAGCTAGTTAAATCTTCACATATCAAAAAACAAGTTTCTATGGGAAGAGAGGTTGGTTAATTTAATCTGTATGATAACTTGGGTATTACAAATGAGTAAATTGAAAAAAAAGTTCGCAAACCTCAGATTTTGTCTGTATATATTTGATGTTGTCCTGAAAGGGTTAAAGATAAATTTGTTGATCCTTCATGGTCTGTCGCACAAGATGATCCGTATTGTCAGTTACAGGAGCCACTGTCAGGATTTATAAGGGGTCAAATTAATGGTGTCATCGGTTTGTGCTGATGTTGTCAGACACAACTGTAGACTTTGTCGCCAGAGTAAGGTACAGCGCCAGTCAAATGAAGATAAATCTGTATAATGACAATAAATAGGGACACTTAATCTTATTTGAGATGGAAAACTCTTGACTGTTTGACATTTCACGGGCATGGAACAGTTGAGTAAGAATCTAGACACAAGGTTTCGCGAACTGTGAATGAAGGAATTGTCTACAATAAGAGCACTTTCGTCAGTGCCTTGTAATCGTGTTATTACGTCAACACCATCTTTGGTAAAATTTCAAAGATCATTTTTGTTTTGATATTGATTGAAAATCTGACCAAACTCTGTCTACTGGACTGGAAACGGCGGCGAGCTATGACAGGGATAATTAGAAGTACAAGGGTGGTCAGACTGATTGGATTTGGTTTTGGTCCCAAAGATCGTTAGTCTGATGGGCTGGTCATTTATCAGATGTGATAATAAGGAGCTAGGTCCCAGTTGTTAGTGGACTGATTCCTCTGTTCTGATTGGTTGAGAAAGTTGGGATTAAATCTTCAGGTTTTCGTTGCCTGAGGAAATCGTGATAGAAACCACAATTCTGATTGGTTGAGAAAGCTGTAGTAAAATCCTCTCAAAATGAAATGAAAAAATCTTCTTCTTTTTTTGGGACAGCAAATGGATTAACTTTGAATTTATGTAAAAATGTTACCTTTGAGTTTGTGCATTTTTCTTTTTAGCCGCTCTTGGCGAGAGCCGAGCGGCTTATTAATTCTGTCCAGAGAACGAAATGACAGACCCACTTCCGTTCGGGGTGCTGAAAACAAAATGTTTATCTCCGGTGCATTCTACGAGTGTTGTGGTCGTGAAATTTGTGCACTAGGTTTGAGCGTTTTAGCAACTTGGATTGAGGTCTGATGAGTGTTAGGCCTACGCGTGTGAAACACATATGATTCGAGAAAGCACATGTGAAGACTGTCAAGCAGTAAATATAAATACTTATAAACTGTATAAGTGATGAAGTATAACCTCTATTTTGATGTTTCAAACGGGAACGTAATATGACATAACGTGCTTAGGTTGATAACAGTAATGCCTCTGAGACGAGACGATATGTGAACTGTGTATGCTTATCAAACATTTCTTTAACACAGCATGATTCTGGTGCATTTATTTTTGAAAGTGTAACAAGTGTTTGACAAGAATTTGCGCCGTGTCAAAATATTATCCAATCTGGTGTAAGGGAAATAACTCTTACGTTGGTAAAGTCGCATTGAGAAATATAATTCAAATATATTCCAAGAACATTTGTGAGATTTTGTATATTCAATGACACTAAATAAAATCACTACATATATTAATAATTATTATTAATATGATTAAAAAATAAATAAAAATAAAAGGAGAACAATGTCTCTTTTCTCCATGCATGCTTTCACACTACTGTTAATTATCCTTCATTTAACAAGCTCAAAATGCACCTATTCTTTATTATCTATTTACCGATTGCCATTCTGCACGTAAATGCTCATGTCACATCATTGGAGGATGATAATTAATGAAAATTACAACAATTCGTCACACTTAAAGAGGGTGAAAAAAGGAGAGGGAGAAATGTTTTTAAGGCATCTTTTAAGAGGTGATTGATTTTGGAAATCCTAAAGGCAACATCATCACATGTCACACCTGATTTTCAATTAGCAGAGTACAGAACACATATCTAAGGTATTATAGTAGATATTGATGCTCAACGTGTTACTGAAGCAATTAAATTTAAAGTGGTGAGCGGCTTTAATGTAACACTGACATAATTCCAGTTTAAACACAATCTTGTGCAAAAATCTGTGCTGATATAGCGAACAGAAAACCTGTTTTGTCATATTTGGAATAATATTCATTTGTCTAGATCTTTGCAAAGCAGATGAAAATAAACCTACATATTTTAAAAATGTTTTTGAAAAAACAGAATCTGTAAATTGTACACTGCTCCAAATATTTGGTCTTGGTTTTATTTGCTTCTTATCACAATCTGTACAAAATTTTGTGTATTTCC